>NC_142885.1:57596000-57751250 GCF_051225735.1 Oryctolagus cuniculus
TCTCCCATGGGGTGCAGGGCCCAAGCACCTGGGCCATCCTCCACTGCACTCCCTGGCCACAGCAGAGAGCTGGCCTGGAAGAGGGGCAACCGGGACAGAATCCGGCGCCCCGACCGGGACTAGAACCCAGTGTGCTGGTGCCGCTAGGCGGAGGATTAGCCTAGTGAGCCGCGGCGCCAGCCCTAAAACCACATATTTTAAAAATTATATTTATTAACTGTATTTCTTTGAACGACAAAAAGAGGGAGAAAGAGATAGATATCTCCCATCTACTAGTTATTCCTCTAGTGCCTGCAACATCCCGCCCTGGGCCAGGAGCCTGGAATTCAATCCAGGTCTCCCATGTGGGTAACAGGAACCCAACTACTTGAGCCATCACCTGATGCCTCCCAAGGTCTACATTGGAAGCTGGAAGCAGGAGTTGAGTCAGGGTTCAAACCCAGGCACTCATACAGGAAGTGGGCACCCCAGTGGCATCTGAACTGCTAGGCCAAACACCCTTTTGTTGTAACTGCCTTGTAATAAACAAGCCCTTTTTCTCCTATAAGGAACTTGTCTTCCTTGTAACAGTGTTATATTTTGGCATCTTTGTGGCATGACGGGTGACTTGTTAAATGACTGTTACTTTACATATTTTGCTGATACTGTATGTGTATGTGTAATGAAAGCAGTACAACAAAGTAGTCTATTCTGAACTTTGGAATCAGAAATATCTGCATTTAACCCTTACTCCATCCCACACCATATGTGGGAACCTAGACAATGTCTTAGCATTACTGATTTGATCATGACAATATAAGGGTTTTTTTTTAATGAGCAGATGAGATACTATATACAAAACACCCAGCAAAATGCCTACCACAAAACAGAGAATCCCAATAAAAAGAGCACATGGCTCATTGATATTATTCAGCTTTGATAGTATTGGTTGTTCATGTATTTTTATGGCCATTACTTTTGTTGGGAAACAAATGAACAAAATGCTAAATGAGTATGAACCTTTGATGGGGGCTGGAGTTGCAGCCAGCGATATAGATGTACCATGAAAGCCATTGTAGCAGGTATACAGAGGTGTTCACGGTGGCAAATAAAGGCTTCGACGTCTCAGCCAGATGCTGAGCCCATGGCCTCGGCCTGTGACTTCCTTACTCTCATGCTTTCTCTGCCCAGGCAGGGTCTCCCCTGTTCTTCCTTGGTGGTCCGTGTCCAGGACTGATGGTAGTGTGTGGTTCCTGGATTCAGTCACTAGGTGGCGTGTGACCGATCCTAGCACGGTGGCTTAGGCTGAGTGGTGCCCTACACCAGGGGCTGCTGGCAATTAAAATAGGGGCAAGTATTACAGTTACAGCCCAGAAAGTCACAGTCTGATTACAGCCCGGTAGGCAGAGGTGGGGTAAATGAGACTTTGTGCAAAACTCAGAGACTAGTGCCTGGTACATGCTATGTACTGAACAAGTGATGGCTCTTTTTTTTTTTTAAGACTTATTTGAAAGGCAGAGTTATAGAGTCAGAGGCAGAGAGTGAGAGAAGGAGATAGGGTGGGGGGAAGGGAGGGAGATACCTTCCATCCACTGGTTCACTCCCCAAATGGCCATAACGGCTGGAGCTGGGCCAGTCTGAAACCAGGAGGTTCTTCCGGGTCTTCCCATGGATGCAGGGGCACCAGGACTTGGATTGTCCTCTGCTGCTTTCCCAGGCACATTAGCAGGGAGCTGGATCAGTAGTGGAGCAGTTGAGACTCTAATGATGCCCATATGGGTTGCCAGCACTGCAGATGGCAGCTTTACCCACTATACCACAGTGCCAACCCCAACAAGTGATGGCTCTTCTTTATTAAGCCAGGATTTATGAGAGTTCATAACAATACCTTAACCCCAAACAAAGCGAGCATTAAATAAACTAACACAGGCCAAGTGCTTGGAATCATGTTTGGGTTAGGGAAAATACTCCACCAAGGGCTGCTGTCAGAATCTTAAAGAAAAGTAGTTTACAAGCACTGATGTTGAATATGATCCCATTTTAAAAACATGTCATGGGATCTCTTATCTCTTTGCCTCTGGCAGTGATCTGAAGAGCTCCAGTACAAACAGTGACAACCAGTTCTATCCTGCAGTCTTGGGATGAGCATTTTGCTGGGTGGTCAGGAAACCTTCAAGGCACAAAGGAAAGAGCTTCCTGATGGTGGGATTCCAGGTACCTCTGCCAGCTGCCCCTGATGTGACTTGCATTCAGTCTTGTGCAGCAGAGATCATAACGCCTGTTGTGCCATAGACCCTTTGCAGCCTCTGAAAACCCATGACACCTTTCTTTCTTTCTTATTTTTTTTTTTAAGATTTATTGGGTGGGTGCTGTGGCTAGCATATAAAGCCACCACCTGTGGTCCAGCATCCCCATATGGGTGCTGGTTCAAGTCCCAGCTGCTCCACTTCTGATCCAGCTCTCTGCCATGGCCTGGGAAAGCAGCTCGCTCTCTCTTTCTGCTTCTATCTCTCTGTAAATCTGCCTTTCAAATAAATAAATAAATAAATCTATTTTTAGGAAAAAAAGATTTATGTATTTGAAAGGCAGAGCAGGCCGGCGCCACGGTGCACTAGACTAATCCTCCGCCTGCGGCACTGGCACCCCAGGTTCTAGTCCCGGTTGGGGCGCCAAATTCTTCCCCAGTTGCTCCTCTTCCAGTCCAGCTCTCTGCTGTGGCCCAGGAAGGCAGTGGAGGATGGCCCACGTGCTTGGGCCCTGCACCCGCATGGGAGACCAGGAGGAAGCACCTGGCTCCTGACTTCGGATCAGCGCAGTGTGCCGGCCATAGTGGCCATTTGGGGGGTGAACCAACGGAAGGAAGACCTTTCTCTCTCTCTCTCTCTCTCTCTCTCTCTCTCTCTCTATCGTTGTCTAACTCTGCCTGTCAAAAAAAAAAAAAAAAAGGCAGAGAGAGGGAGGGAGAGAGGTCTTCCATCTGCTGGTTCATTCCCCTAATTGGCTAGAACAGCCAGAGCTGCAGCAATCCAAAGCCAGGAGCCAGGAGCTTCTTCCATGCAGAGGCCCAAGGATTTGGGCCATCTTGTACTGCTTTCCCAGGCCATAGTAGAGAGCTGGATGGGAAGAGGCATAGCCGGAACTCGATCCAGCACCCACATGGGATGCCGGCACTGCAGGTAGCAGCTTTCCCTATTACACCACAGCACCAGCCCCCCATGGCCACCTTCTTAAAATCAGGTTTTTAAATATGTAAACTATGTCAGATTGCAAAAAAATCTGACGTGATATAAGCTCTCCAGGATGGCTTTGGGTAAAAAGTCACAGGTGTGACTACTGTCATTTTTGTCAATAGTCATAATTAACTAAAATGCTAAATTTTAGATGGAAGTTAGTCACAGACCCCTGAACTGCATCTCCAGACCCAGACCCTTTGGGTCAGTGAGCCCCCAAGATAGAACCTTGCTAGGACAAGTAGACACCATCCGCACCACCCTCGGCATGCTGGCTGAGTATTCTAGATAGTGTTTTCTATTTCTGGAACAACAGACGCTCTGGTATGCTCCGTGAAATCTAAGTGAATTGATTCAGAACACATAGCTTATCACCGCTCCTTAATTATGAGATTGAGAAAAACTACAGCTGCACCTTATGTTGAGGGAGAAATCCATCTAACTGGCACTGAATGGTCCCAACAGCTAATTTTTTTCCCCTTAATACCGCAATTCTACGCAGAGTAAATTGGGTTGGATGATCAATGGGAAAGAAGACTATTTTGGGGCTTAATGAGAAACAATTTCTCCCTTCCTTAGAAAGTTCTCTCTTCACAACCGGTTGGATGTGCTGCTTAGAAGTGAGTTTGGAAGTAGTCCTACATATAGCTTCTCATTTCAGAAAAACACCTTTCCTGGAAACTCTTTTCTTTTCTTCTTCTTCTTCTTTTTTTTTTATTTGACAGGCAAAGTTAGTGAGAGAGAGAGACAGAGAGAAAGGTCTTCCTTCCGTTGGTTCACTCCCCAAATGGCCGCTACGGCCAGCACACTTCCCTGATCCGAAGGCAGGAGCCAGGTGCTTCCTCCTGGTCTCCCATGCGGGTGCAGGGCCCAAGCACTTGGGCCATCCTCCACTGCCTTCCCGGGCCACAGCAGAGAGCTGGCCTGGAAGAGGAGCAACCGGGACAGAATCCGGCACCCTGACCAGGACTAGAACCTGGTGTGCCGGCGCCACAGGCGGAGGATTAGCCTAGTGAGCCGTGGTGGCGGCCTTTGCTGGAAACTCTTAGTCCCATGTCTGCGTATATGCGTGTGCATATGCCTATGTGCACGTGTACATGTACATTGTAACCTGGATTTACAAGACTGAGAGAAGTCCCTCCCTCCCTAGGAGAAGAAGCCTTTTTGAGATTGCAGCAAAATTCAGGCAGAAGGATAGGAGAGGCTAGAGTGATAAGAAAGCGAATGTGTTTGCTTACTTATCTTCCTTTGTCAGATGGGTGATGGCGACTTTGTCCTATCTGGAGTCTGCCCTTACAGCATTGATCCAAGTTCCAGGGTTCAGGGGAATAAAAAGGGTTTTGTAAGCTGGCTCTTCACACACCCCCCCACACTGTGATTACCTTCTACCACTTCCCTAGGCAGAGCCCTGAGCGCATTCCTTTCCTGCCCTATCAGCAGCACATCTCCAATGCAAACACTTTCCCTTAAAACAATCCCTATAATAATCTTTAGCCAGCAATTTACCTAAGTGAGATCATATCCGAGCAGACTAGCCTAAAGTTGAGCTATGGTTATTCCAACACAGAATGAAGCTGAAATGTTGGTTTGGTCAACACAGCAATGCTAGGAAAAGGGCTACCTCTCTCCTCAAACTACATGCCGCTGCTGCTGCAGCATTGTGTGCCAGGACCGTCTAAGGAGAACATTATACAGAGTGGAATTTCTAACAAGGAATGTGGTACGTTGGTGGTTGCGTCCTACGTGTGTATACTTCTGCGTGTGTTGACATCTTTGTGTCTTGCATTGTTTGTGCTTGGCTCTGTGTGTATGTGTGTGTGTGTATAAAGTGGGTGTGCCCATGCGCACTGTTGGTTAGAGGATAAGGTGGATACTGCTGCTGCTAGGCTGTAGAATCATGCCTTCACTGATGCTTACCAAGGGCCACCAGAGAAAATCCAGCTGGGCCCTGGAAGTTGAGAAATCCCTGGAAATGGAGAGTGGAATCCCTCGGTTCTTTTAATTCCTACCAAGCGGTGCCAGATAAATGGAGTTGAGTGAAAGCTTGGAGTGGATTTAAAAAAAAATTTTATTAATTTATTGGAAAGTAAGAGTTACAGAAAGAGAGGGAGAAGAGAGAGATCTTTCATCTACTGGTTCACTCCCCAGATGGCCACAACTGCCAGTGCTGGCCAGGCCAAAGCCAGGAGCCAGTTTATACTCAGTGAACTCCCTGGGTGCAGGGGTACAGACACTTGGAGCATCTTCCATGGCTTTTCCCAGATCATTAGCAGGGAGCTGGGTGGGAAGAGGAGCAAGACATAAACAGGCAGCCATATGGGATGCTGGCATCCCAGGTGGCAGTTTTATCAGCCGTACCACAATGCCAGCTCCAGGATGGATTTTTTTTAAAAGACAAAACTTGAGACATTTTGCTGGTTGAATGCACACAAATGGAAAAGTGCCAGAGACATTTATATAAAGGCTGTTTGGTGGTAGGCTGTGGAAGGCCTTGAATGCAGGTTGAGAGGGTGACCCCAGGGGAGGGTAACTTAAGCTGTGCCACACTAGGAGGCAGGCGTGCCATCCCCAGTGAGGTCCTGGCATTAGCTGTCAGACCCTGGGTCTTCCTTGTGAGTCACTGTGGACATACAAGGGTACTCCACAGTGCTCATATGTATTTTCCCTGAGCTTTCTGAAGACCTTTGATTCTAAATTGAGATCCTATCAGCATCAGCCTCCAGATGGAGAGAGGAGAATTTCAGGCAGAGGAAGCAGTCCAGGGGTTCTGAGTCTTGCTCTGTGTCAGGGACCATGGAGAGCCCAGTGTGGGTGGAACCCAGGGAGTGGAAGGGGAGGCACGGTTAGAGGGCTGGCTGAGAGGTGGGTCTTGCAGGGTCACTCAAGGTCGCAGAGTTCACATCCAGGCTCTGACCTCATCCTGGATTCTGGGAAGAGTAAGCCGTGGGAGGTCAGACAGGAAGTTTGCATCCTTCAAGCCAGCACCTGACTTGCCTCTAGAAAAGGTAGACGAAGTTCTGGCATGTTTCTGCAGAGGCGCTCACAGCCACCTGTGGGTGGTGACCACAGCGACAGGCTGAAGCAGTGAACAAAACTCCCTATTTAATTTCCTCACAGCCTGCGCTGAGGACTTCTTCAAAGGGAAATTGTGCGGGTTGCAACTTCTGTTCACAGGAGAGGCTCTGGGGTCCACGTCCCACAAGCCCTCTCTCTGCAGAGAGTGGCTGTGCCATCCACCATGGACTGGACACTGAGGTCCCTGAGGGGAGGACCAAAAATATCCAGAGCTCTGTTTTGAGGAAAACAATGGAACCTGGGCTCCTTTTCATCTCTCTCTCTCTCTCTGGCTCTCTCTCCTTTTCACACACATCTGGATTTCAAAGGAAATGGAAGCCACGTGTAACTGATGAGTCACTGACATTGAACTTGCAGGACGGATTTTGCAAGGTCCATTTGATATTTCCACCATGAAAATGCAGTCCCTCTTCCTCTTCTTCCTTTCCTTTTGTTTCTCCTTCTGTGCAGACAGATAAAGTTCCTTTTGCTTGGCTTGACTTTCTCTAATTTTTACTTATTTAATTTTTGGGCTAACCTGGCACT
Source organism: Oryctolagus cuniculus (assembly GCF_051225735.1). NCBI lineage: Eukaryota > Metazoa > Chordata > Mammalia > Lagomorpha > Leporidae > Oryctolagus > Oryctolagus cuniculus. Next base: position 57,602,810 of record NC_142885.1, read on the forward strand.
TTGCACAAACACTGGGACCCCCTTGGCTGTGCCTTCCTATTCAGCCAGTCCCCACCCTTGCTGGGGGGGGCAGCTATCCCCCCCTCTGCCTTTCATCCTCCAGCCCCTGCCTGTTGGAGACCCCACAAAGAACAGAATTAGTGAAGTCGCCATTTCCTTCCGGGGGAGTCGTGAGTTAGCACAGGGGATTTTCGCCGTCTCACAAAGCATGTCACTGACATGGAGGTGGTGTGTTATGAAAGCCCCACGTGTGAGGCAGGTGATTCCAGCCCTGACTCGCCAGCCAAGCTCCACCGCTACTTGGAAAGAAACATTTCCTGGATTGCAAGTCTGTTTCTGTGTGGTATCAAACAAGCATCTAGAAATGCCACATCAGTCCAGCGGGGCATTGTTTGAATGAAATACGGCTCGAGGGGATCCCAAAGGAGTTAGGGGTTCAGCCCAGTCCAACTCGGTGGGTGAAATTTGAGAGAGAAACCAAAGTTGTCCTCACCACATGTTTCTCTTTTATCATCCCAGTACCACACGGACTTTCTCAGCTACGCAGACTCGGGTGCAATGATGTCCCCAACTTGATTTTGTTTCACGTTAAACCTTGAACATCCTTCCCTCCAGGGGTTGGTAGTCCTAGAAGTTAGAAGACTTTCACAACCTCCAGGGTGTCAGGTGTCTTCAACAGGTGAGCAGGGTGTTGGAGCCTCCTCAGACCACTGCTGCTGGTGCCTCTTTCTGCCGCGCATACCGTGTTGCAGTTGAAGATTGGTTCTGCATAGTTCTGTGACCCTTCCCTTTGTAACCTAAATCCCAACAGAAGTTACAGTATTTCGTTGAGGAAAATGATCCTGCTGCTGCCTCAGGGTTCGGCGTAGTCAACAGTGTTTTATGCTTGGTCATTCGAGAGTCTAACTCCTCACTACTCCTGCAGTCAGCAGCTGGTCCCACTCCCTCCTCCTACCCCACTTACCCCTCGTTTCCAGCCTTTTATACTTCCAGTCAGCTCCCTGCTTATGCTTTGATGCCAGCCCCAGTCCCAGCTCTCCTGATGCACAGGAAGTGGGATGGGGTCACGGCTCGGAAATATGGATTCTGGACTCAAGTCATGTGTGTGTGTGCTGCCGCTGCTGCTGCAATCATGGAGAATTCCTCACCTTCCCTGTGCACCAGCTAGGAGGATGAACTGGGGTGAGAAGTGTGAAGGCCGTAGAAAGTAGCATAGCCCCTGACTTAAAGTTCCCCTAGGCTCTGGGCTGCTTCATTTAAAATCCCCCATGGGGAAGAATCTGGTAGGCTCAGTTCTGTGGGACTACAGGTGCAGAGCTGTGAGGCAGACAGTGGTGCTTGGGGGTGGTACTCTGAGGAGGTGCCACTGCACATCTTGAGGGACACAAAGGCAGTTTTGCATGGGAAAGGGGAGGGCCATTCTAGCCATTCTAGACAAGTGGAAGATGTCTAAGCTAAGGGGACAAGAAAATGAGAGCAGGAGCTGATGTCCTCTTGGAGTTCCAAGTCAGAGAGGCAGTGAGATGGGGGCAGTGAGAGGGCAGTGGGCAGGATGAACAAAGCCCCCATTGCTGCACTCGGGAGCTTAGCTCCTGAGTTTGGGTGGCAGCAACCCAAACACTTGGGCCACACTGTGCTACTTTTCCCTGGCCATTAGCAGGGAAGTGGAGCAACCAGGACTTGAACTGGTGCCCTGATATAGGATACTGGCATCATAAGCAGCAGCTTAACCCACTGTGCCACAACCCAGGCCCTGATTTCAATAAACTTAAAATCAATACAGGCATTTTTCAGTCACTTGGGTGACCCAATAATCTAGCCCCCCAAGGGCATTCCAGTGCCCGTGCTTGCATTACCATTTATGATTTCTTGGGGTCCAGTTAGAATATCTTGCATTATCATGGGTTAATGGGAAAAGAATAGATATGAGTTTGATCCATAAGGAGTAGTTTTGTGGTAGGTGAGCTTCTAGTGGCGTGATGCCTGGTCCTCAAAGGTATCCCAACTTGGTCAAGAAGAGGCAAGTAGAAGAACTGAGCCATCCTGGGGTCCGAACCGGAAAGGGCATCGCCATGGAGAAGAACCCATGCTCCAGGAATCTGTGCCACTGACATAATGGGTCGATTTGTTCTGTAGTCCCTTTTTAATTAAATAACTTTGTTTTACTGAAAATAATAATTAATACTTATAAATATATTTAATATGTATAATTAGTTTTATACATAAATAATTTATAAAGGGGCCAGCATTTGGCACAGGGCTTGGGATGCCACTTAGGACACCAGCATGGTACATTGGAGTACCTGGGTTCAAGTCCCAGCTGCACTCCCGGTTTGTTTTATGCTGATGCGCACCCTGAGAAGCAGCAGGTGATAGCCCAGTTACTTAGTTCCCTATGGCCCACATGGGAGGCCTGGATTGAGTTCTGGGCTTCTGGCTTTGGCCTGGCCCAGCCACAGCTATTGCGGCTATTTGGGTTCTAAACCAATGGATGAGAAGATTTTCTCTGTTTCTCTCTCTGTCTGTTTCTTTCTCTCCCTCTCCCTCTCCCTCTCCCTCCCTTTCCAGTAACTAAATAATGGTTTTGTAAATGGCTTGGCCATAGTATCAGAACTATTAGCATAGAAATTTATGCAGAGTTTTATGTTGGCACATATTTAAGTAATACTATAGTAAAGATCATTTAAGGCACTACTAAGAGTGTAATTTTTTATGATTACTCACATTTGAAAGTACTGTAGACAGTGGTGGGAGCATCGGGGGGCTTTTAGTGTAGAGGGACAGGACTCTGCATTCAGGAAGCTGTGGCAGTGGTGGAGATAATGGGTGGAGATGGGGGAGGAGGAGTCTTGGGTCAGTAGCAGGTGTTGCTGTGAGAATCTAAGAACCCGTTGGGAGTAGAACACATTTGCTTTTGTGTATCTCTGTATTGGGAGTGGAGCAACTCTCTGCCCCTTAGTGCTGGGACCAGGCCTGGCTTTATGAACTTGGAACTTACTTCATTTACTGAAGCCTCCACGCCCCACAGGGCGCAATATTTGGCCCAATCTTCTGTCGTTCCAGTCTGGAAATTCTTATTCACCTTTTGAATAAGAGCTTTATATTTTGATTTTGTCCTGCAAATGATATAGCTGATCTTTGGTGGCTGGAGCGGTTTCCCAGGGCATGGGATAGACATTCAGTGCTAACACTGTAACAGTCCAAGGCAAACTGGAACAGTCGGTCACCTTTGCAAGCATGGAAGTCCCAGCCAGGAAGGGAAATGGGTGCCTTGCAAGGGTGCCTAGTGGGTCTCCTTCCAAGCTTCAGACTGCCCCAATGGGGGCACCTGGCAGAGGGTTTGCTGATGTCCCAGGCCCACTGATATGCCCAGACCAGGCACAAGGTATCAGCTTAGACACAGACTGGGCTGTTTCTCCAGGGGTTGCTTTATGCAGGGGTGGTGGGTGCTTGGTTGGAGACATCTGGGGCAGTAGCTGGATCTCATTTTGCACACAAGGGGTATGGCCCTCTGCAAATGATTATGACACTCCGAAGGAAGCAACGTCGTTTGGCCGCTTGCTTTCTCCAAAGCGCAAGACAGTAGAAGGAGCCCCTTGCTCACCTTGAGAAGTGGGCATGGCTGCTTTATCTGAGGCAAAAAAAAAAAAAAAAAAAAAAAAAAAAAAAAAAAAACAAACAAACAAGCAGAGAGGGTCCTGGTGCCTTCACAGCCATCTCCCAAATTCAGCACAGCTCTGGGGCCTCCTGCCAAGTCCCAGATGTTGGATGAGGCAAGGGAGAGGAGAAGGAACAGTAGTAAATCCTTCAGCTTTAAGGAGAAGGATTCAAGGAAGCACGAGAGAGCCAGATGCCAGGGTTGTAAGGAATAATGGAAGAGGCGGCCTCAGGCCAACCATGAGGGGACTTTGAAAAGTTCGTGGAAAATGGAATTTAAAGATAAGTTTAATTTGGTGCAAAAAAGTTGAAATCCATGAATACTTTTTCATCATGGGCATTTCCCATGAACTTTTTGAAGACCCCTTGCATGCATGGATTTACCGAAATAAACTTTTCTTTCCATTTTTTTCCATGAAGACTTTGGAGTCCCCTCATGTTTCTCTGCCTTTACAGCCAAAATGCCCTGCTTTTCCCAGAGCCTCCTAGCCATTGCATGTGAACTAGAAAGAGCCACCTTCTGAGGTGAGACCAGCAGTCTCTAAGACAGGGACAGGCACCTTGATCCACTACACTGCAAGAAGGGACATCAAATATTGTATTTGAAGGGCAGAGAGATAGAAAAAGAGACAGAGGGAGACAGCCCCCATCTGTTGATGCACTCCTTAAATGCTTGCAATGACCAGAGCTGAAGCCAAGAGCCTGGAACTCAGTCCAGGTCTCCCACATGTGTGGCAGGAACCCAAGTACTGGAGCCATCATGGCTGCCTCCTAGGGTGTGCATTAGCAGGAAGCAGGGATGGAGAATGGAGCCAGGTATTAAACCCAGATGGTCCAGTATGGGACAAAGGTGCCTTAATTCCCAGGCTGAACACCCACTCCCTGAAACCAACTGATTCCTCTCAGCCCATGGACCAGGGACCGTAAGCGAATGGCTCAGAATCCTGAGGAGGAGCCGAGGACGCTTCCAAGGGGGCGCCTGTGCTGGGGCAAGAAAGGGACTAGTTACAGAGGTGCAGGCAGGGCCAGGGAAGACCAACAAGGGACAGTGAGGCACCCGGGAGCCAGCAGGTCGGGGAGCTGTTAGCGCCCTTGGTTCTGCAAGGGCACAAAAGGCAGAACCCAAGCACAGTCGCCTCCCCAAGTAGTCAGGTCAGCTGGGGGAGTAAGGTGCTGATCTCCGCTTGCCTCTCGTCGACTGGATGCAGCCAGAGGGCTGAGGACCCCACTGATGGGTCCCAAAGGAGCATAGGACAGGGCGGGAATGACAGGCAAGTAGAGAGCACCGTGCGTGCCTGCTCTCCCCATGCACAGAGGGGAAAGCTGAGGCAAAGAGAAAGGCTAACGAGCTGGGGCAACCCTCTGATACCTTGACAACCACGAAGGCTTCCCGAGGAAGTGACGGGGTGCGAAGGGAGCAGCAGAAGGGAGAATGTTCTGGAAAGAAGGATTTTCATGCCCAGGGACCCTAAGTGAGACACGTTCCCCATGTGTTGGAAAATGAGAAGGTGGTCAGAGTGGCTGTGGTGTCTGAGCAAGATGGCGAGAGGCCCGTTCAGAAGCGCTCATGAATCTGACAACTGGGATTTGTCCCTGGGGGCTGGCACTGGAATGCATTGGCTTCACATGAGGTCCTGCTGCAGACACCTGGCTGATTGGTCCACCCCAGGCTTGCCCGATGGGTAGGCAGTTACCTGAGGGTGGCCTCACCAGTCGGAGGTTCCTGGCAGGATGCCTGGGCTGAGCTGGCACTGGGCCTCGGGGCCCTACGAGGTGACTGTCAGCCTGCTGAGTGATGAGGACTGCTTAATGGTGCTGAAGGTGTTTAAAATGCAGTCCAGGTACCGGGCCCTATTCTGCATGCATTACCATTAGGGAGGCTCCATCCTTGGCCGAGCAGGACTCCCATATCCACAAGGGCACCGCTCACGGTGAGATGGCACTGGGATTGACTTTGCAGGGACGTGGCCTCCCGGACTGAGCAGCAGACAGAGGGGAAGCGGAGGGCACCTCCACTGGGGCCAGGGGGTCGCTGCAGGTCTCAAATCTGGCTGTGCTGAGCTCTTGCCCAGACCCGCAGGAGGTGAGGTACACTTCGGAGGGGGAGACCACATCTTCCAGCTGGCTCGCATCCACGTGTGGGCGTTGCCTCATTGAGAAACTTACTTGTGCCTCATGCTGAAAACTTGGAGCTACTGAAAACTACAAAGAGAAAACAAAAAGCTACCTGCAGTCTTAGCACTATAAATATCTCCCGGTTTGCCTTCCCTGCTTTCCTTTTTCCCTCCTTCCCTCCTGTCCTTTCTCTTCCTCTTCCTGTCCCCTTCCACTGCCCACCTATCTCTATCCATCCATCTAATTATCTGTGTCTGCGTCATCCAGCTGTCATAAACAGCCAATTCTTGGGTAACGTGTCAATCACTTACTCAGTTCCAGAGACACAGTAGCTCATTTCATTCTCCCAGCTACCCCGTGAGTTAGGGGCTATATTGATTCCCACCGTAAGATGGTGACACTGAGGCACAGAGTGTGTGTGACACTTGGCAGGGGTGAAGTGAACCTAGGAAGTCTGACCCCAGATGGAGGCTGAAAGAATAGCCATCTTCTCACTCCTCCTACGTGGGTACATACACACAGATACACACACATACACACAAACACATGTACACACACACATATGCACATATACATATACATACATACACACATAAACACATACATACACACATACATACACAGATACACACATACACACATGTACACACGTACACATACACACATACACACATAAACACATACATACACACATACATACTTACATAAACATACATACACACACACATACACACGCACACAGATGGATGCTTTCCTGGCTTCTTTGAAAATAAACCGCATATTCTTAAATTCTGTAGCCTTCTATCCCTCAATTCTTCTTTTAAAATTCTTTCTTTATTTGAAGGACTGGATGGGGAGAGGGGAAGGGAGGGAGAGAGAGAAAGAGAGAGGATGCTGTTCTAGTCAATTCACTCTCTAAATGACTGAAACAGCCAGGCCAAGGCCAGGTGCTGGAAACACGATGCAGGTGTCTCATGTGGGTGGCAGGGGCCCAACTACTTGAACCATCACCACTGCCTCCCAGGTTCGCATGAGCAGGAAGCTGGGCCTCCAGTCCAGGCACTCTGATACGGGATGCAGGTATCCCAAGAGGTGTCTCTAAACATTATGCCAAATGCCCTGTCCATCCTTCCGCCCTTAACTGTGATCCATCCTGCCACGTGATAAACTCATCTTGGATCCTGGTTTTGGTGTGAGGTATAGTAGTGGTAACAGTGGTAACACAATTACCCCTAAGCACCACTGGGTGAAGGTCCATTGAGTACCAGGCACATTGTCAACAATATATTTTTGATTCCTGACAGTTCTGAGAGATTGCCCCATTTTCCACAGGAGCAAACAGGCTCCGAGACATTAAGAACAAGTTCAAGGTCATGCATCTAAAAGCAGCAGAGCTGGGATTCAGAATTCATGCAGGATGGACTTCCTGAAAGGCCGGCCATCACTGTGAGTGGGGCTGGCAGCTTATGTTTGTAATAGGAGCTCTCTCACAGGAGTGAATGTCCCAGGCATCCGGGCTCAGCCTTAGTCCTAGACCAGCTTCGTCTAATTATCATGTGAATAAATCCTTGTCAGAACCACTTAGAGCAGCCAGTGCCTCTTCTTCAGCCTGAAGGTTCACGGAAAGAGCTGCTGTCCAGGAAGTGGGGAGAGGTGCAGCCGAATTCCTGCTGAGGACACACGGCAAGCCGAGTCCAGCTCCAGGCCACCGGTGTGTGTCCTGCAGGCAGTATGTGTGTGATGTCTTGATATCATGTTGTAGGCTTAATTCATCAGTGTGATCTGCTTTCATTTGTGTGTTCGTGTAAGTGCTATCAGGTGAGGCACGCATTCCTCAGTCTTCAGCATCAACCACCATTTGCGTCAATTTGCAGGTCTCCAGGCCTCTCTGTTGTCAGTCCTTGCAGACTGCAGATAGCAACATTGTCATGTGCTATCCCTGTTGCTAGTGACCGGTTAAACCCTCAGAGGGAGGTGAGTCACAGGTGCTGGGACCAACAGAGGAGACTCAGGAGATGTGAGCAGGAGAGAGGGGAGGGGAGGGGAGGGGAGGCGAGGGGAGGGGAGGCGAGGGGAGGCGAGGGGAGGCCCAGTTTTGCAGAAGACAAAGCATCTGCAAGTTAGGGATTCTCCACTTCCCAGCCCGATGATTGAAATTTGAGATGCATGAAAGTAAATCCCAGTTCCTTCTTCCCCTCTCTCACCCTACAGACTCAGCTCATTCTCCCTATTAGGCGCTCCCAAGAATCAGATCACCCTCTGCCTCTGTCCATGCATCTAGAAACTTCCCTGCCACTGCTGCAGGGCACCCAGCTGGACTCTGTCTCCTATCGTCAGCTTCCTGCATTTCCTCTGACCATGAGTGGGGTGTGTTTTAGGGCCTGACTGTGGTGTGTGTGTGTTGTTGCTTTCTCTGCCCCAAACCCATTTCCTTACTCCTGGTTATAGAGGGAAAGCTGGTCATTGTGACATCTGGGTGGACTTACATAGATCCTGATCCACATTGGGACCCCACAGTACATGGCTGCATTGCTCTGAGCGACGGCCTTTCTCGGGACGGGTTAGGAAGCTGGCCACCATATTCACATGGCACATTGGTACTCGTGTATGGATCGTGATCTATGCATCGTTGTTCATGGGGACAAAATGTGGCATTTGACAAAATCCAACAAGAGGTATCTGTGCAGAGTTTGAATGAAAATTTATTTCTAGGAACTTGTATGAGGCAGGGAACTTTGCAGGTGATAGTAAGTCTGATGGACACAGTAGCTGCTGTGTGGTGGGCTCTTACACGTGGCCGCACTGTGCTAAGTAGTTTACCCACGTCTCATTTAACCACTTGGGGGGCTTTGTCCTCTGGGAGGCTCAGTTTGGAATTTGATTGCCAGCATTCTGTGCGGGGAGGTAGGACTTTCAAAGGGTAAGCAGATCATTAACAGGAATTAATACAGTCCTCACTGGACTGGATTTGTTACCACCAGAGTGGGTTGTTCTAAAGCAAGGCTGCCCCTTGAGTTTGGCCCCTTCCTCTGTGCCCTGGCCCTTCTGCTTGTCCTCCATGCCACGACTCAGCACAGGGCCGTCAGCAGAAACAGAGCAGGCACTGGCTCCATGCTGTTGGACTCCCTGACCTCCAGAACCCTGGGCCTGGCCAAGTCCTTCCCTGTGTCAGTTTCCCAGTCCCCTTTCAGTGGGACTCGAGATACAGTTGTCCTTCTGGTTTTGTAAATGGGAACATCAGAGCTCAGAGAGGTGACATTACAGGCCCCATCCCCAGAGATCTGCGTTTGGTGTGGGACCTGAGAATCCTCATTCCTAGCAAGTTTCCAGGTGAGGCTGCTGGTCCGAGGACCACATGTGCACACCTCTGAGGGACTGAGCACCTGCTCCGGGCCAGCTTCACCCTTCACCTACATTGACTGTCACTGCAATCCAGCCGGGTCCATCTGAGGCCAGAAGAGGAAACAGCGGCCTTGGGAACCTACAGCTGTGTGTGACTTCACACCCTCGCTCTGCAGTGAAACCGCAGGCAGCTTCTGACCCAGGAACCCATCATGGCCCCAGGGGCATGGGGGCTTTCGGAAATCAACTGGGAGAGTCCTTGAACGTGGCTTTCAAACTTAGCGGATCAAGTGGGGAATCCTGGGAAGGGTTGACCTGTCCCAGGGTTGCTGCAAGGAGCGCGAGTCAGGCCCTAGAATCGGTTCTGGTGCTTTCTGCTGTGATCGGGGTGTTTCTCCAGGTAGAGCTGGAAAAGAGGTCTTGGGCACTTACCTCCCCCTGCGTTATTTGTGGTCCTAACTCCATGTGTCCCATGCCCTCGAGTGGCAACCTTTCTCTTGCTGGTGCTGTAAATGGCCCTCTGGTGGAGCAGAAGAGTGAATGCAGTTTCCAAAAGGTCTAGTGTGGGCAGCACGGGGAACAGCATCTGCGTCTACAGCATCACCCCGTGGCGTGCATGCGTCGCAATCTCCTGGGGCAGGTGAAGAGTACCAGCAGCCGGCTCCCTTGCCACAGCTGCTTTGGCGTTTGGGACGGTGAGAAACTTGCCTCCCAGGCATCCTGTCATTACACACATTCCAGGTCAAATCCAAAACCAGCCAGGGCTCAAAAAGGCTGAGGCTGAATCAGATCCCCTGGAGAGCTTGTTAGAGCACAAACTTCATAGCCCCAGTCCGATTCCGATTCCCTGGGTCTGGGAGGATGGTGTAGACGAAGAACAAGTCTGTTTCTCTTTCTCTCCCCCCCCCTTTCCCATTCCTGTCTCCCTTCCCATCTGTCTCTTCCTCTCTCCCTCCTGTCTTTTTCTTATTGTTCCTTTCTGTTAGCAGCCTACCAGCTCCTGTCTTCCAGTTCTTTATATCCTGTATGTAATAATTACTGTGCTCTATTGTCACTGCTGTGGACACTGGAACTTTTTACCATATCTTACTGTGTTTTGCAAACCATTTTACAACCTCCCTCTATCTGAAACCATTACCCTTCCCAGTCTCTAATAATCACTATTCTAAATTGAGCTTTTGGGGGGTGAACCAACGGCAAAAGGAAGACCTTTCTCTCTGTCTCTCTCTCTCACTGTTCACTCTGCCTGTCAAAAAAAAATTTTTTTTCACATATAAGAGAGAACATGGGACTCAAGGAGAGACCTGTGTTCCCACATTCATGGCTACACGCTACACAGTAGCCAAGATACGGAATCAACCTGGGTGTCCACTGATGGGAGAACTGGTAGAGAATGAGCCTTTCCAGAAAGTTCCAGGTGATGCAAATGCTGCTGTCAGTCTCTACAAGGATGCTCAGCCTTGCCTCTCTCGGAGGACTAGACTCAGGGTCTCCAGGCCACCTAGCCAGGCACTCATGCAGCCAAGAGGAGCATTCAGCCTTCTGTCTGCAGACGGCAACTTGCTTTGCTGCTCAGCCCATTCTGTTCATCCGTTCAGTAGACAGTTATTGAGGACAGATTGAGTGCTTGACGCTGTCAGGACCCGGGATTTGGGACGAGGAGGGCAGACACAGTAGCTATCCTCGCAGACCATATGGTCTAGTGCAGCAGTTTCAACCAGGCCAATTTCATGCTCACTCCCACCCAGTAAGACTTGGCCACACCTGGAGACAAGCTAGGGGTGGGAGAGGTGTGTTCCTGGCATCCAGTGGATAGAGGCCAGGGTGCCAGAGTGCTGTTTAACATCTCACAGTGTAAGACTGTCCCCAAATGTGAACAGAGCTGAGGTTGAGAAATCCCTGTGTTGGTGGGAAGGCAGACACAGAAACAGGAAATTCAAACACACAGGGAACATCTGTGACGAAGGAAGACAAGATGCCGTTGGATCCAGGGAAAGTCTCCCGATTCAAGGATGTGGCATCTGGAGGGGTTCTAGGAAGAGGGAATATCTAAGCTGGAAGCCAAGGAATGAGACGAGGGCACAGAGGATTAGGGGGACGAGAACGTGGCCCCGACACAGGATGCGGCAAATGCAAAGAAAAGGCAAGCACCATATGGGAGAATACTAAACACCATCCTCACTCCTGGTGTGCCAACCACTTGATTTTTTTCCCCAAGAAATCATTTATTTAACGAGTATATATTTCATAAATACAACTTTAGGAATATGGTGATTCTTCCCATTGTACCCACCCTCTCACTTCCACCCCACCGCCCCTCCTCCCTCTCCCATGCCCAGTCCCATTCTCCATTAAGGAAAAAAAAAAAAAAAACTTTTCCTCGACAGTCAAGACAAGAGCTGTTCAAGTCACTGCTTCTCCAAGTGTCAATTTCACGTCTACAGATCTCATTTTAGGTGCTCTGTTAGTTCTCACAGAGCAGGGAGAACATATGGTATTTGTCCCTTTGGGACTGGCTTCTTTCACTAAATATGATGTCTCCCAGATGCATCCATTTTGTTGTGAATGATTGAATTTAATTTTCTTTTACTGCTGTGTGATATTTCATAGTGTTCATATCCCATAATTTCTTTATCCAGTCTTCAGTTGACAGGCATTTAGGCTGATTCCATGTCTTAGCTATTGTGAATTAAGCTTCAATAAACATGAGGGTGTAGATAACTCTTTTATTTGCTGATTGCCTTTCCCTTGGTAAATTCTCAGGAGTGGGATGGCTGGGTCATATGGTAGGGCTATATTCAGATTTCTGAGGTATCTCCAAACTAATTTCCATAGTGGCTTTACCAGTTTACATTCCTACCAAGAGTGGATTAGGATACCTTTTTCCCACATCCTCGCCAGCATTTGTTGTTTGTTGATTTCTGTATGAAAGCCATTCTAACTGGGGTGAGATGAAATGTCATTGTGGTTTTGATTTGCATTTCCCTGACAGCTAGTGATCCTGAACATTTTTTCATGTGTCTGTTGGCCATTAGCATTTCCTTTTTGGAAAAATGTCTGTTTAAGTCCTTGGCCCATCTCTTAACTGGGTTGTTTGTTTTGTTGTTGTGGAGTTTTTTGATTTCTTTATATATTCTGGTTATTAATCCTTTATCAGTTGCATTCTTTGCAAATAATTTCTCCCATTTTGTCGATTGCCTCTTCACTTTCCTTAGTATTTCACTTACAGTACAGGAGCTTCTCAGTTTGATGTAATCCCATCTGTTGATTTTGGCTTTGGTTGCCTGTGCCTCTGGGATCTTTTCCAAGAACTCTTTGCCTGTGCCAATGTCTTGCAGGGTTTTCCCAATGTTCTCTAGTAATTTGGTGGTATCAGGTCAGATTTAGGTCTTTAATCCACTTTGAGTGGATTTTTGTGTAAGGTGTAAGGTAGGGGTCCTGCTTCATATTCCTGCATGTGGAAATCCAGTTTGCTCAGCACCATTTGCCAACCACTTCTTTAGCACGGTGTGATGGTGAAGACACCACCGTCCTAGCTTCTGTCCTAGGCTTCTACCAGTCCCCTCTTCTGGATGAGACACTTGCATCCCGGAGAGGTCCACGGCCTTACCCAGGGTCACAAACCCGCGGTGAGTGTAGAGCTAGAGTTGGAACCCAGCACCACGGCTGCCAGAGTCCATAACCTTGGCCTTGCTACTATGCACTTGTGATGGTTCACCATAGCAGGAACATGAAGGAGAAGGGGTTATGGGTGGGTGGGCAGAAGTTAGGACCAGAGAGAGAGCCTGGGACAGGTCAGCAGGGCCATGCTATGCCCCTGAGGGCTTTAAGTGCATCTTAACCGCAGTGGGAAGCCATGGAAGAACCTGTCTGAGAAAGGGACTTCCTAGGTCTTTGGGGAATGGCATGGGACAGGAAGAGCCCAGGTAAGAGTGAGTTGAGGAAATAAAGCCTTTTCAATTTGTAATCCTAGAGGAAATATGGTTGGCTCCCTTTGAATTCTGGGGAAAGCTGTGTGAGTCCAGATTTCTTAAATCTCCCCAGACAGCCCGGCGGCCTCTGCCTGCAAGTGTCAGCAGGTCACCCATCAGCCGGGTATGAAATTAGAACCAAGTGGGGAAGAAATGGGCTCCACTGTTGTATCTCAGAGGAGCCTTCTGCGGGGCCAGCCCCTGAGCAGCACCGAGCTTCCTCACTATAGTTGGCTTTAAAATAACAGAATTGTTTAGTAGTAGAAAAATACAGTTATTAGCTGTGATTACAGGGGAATCCGGCTGAGCGTGAACATGATCCGCCTGTCTGGGACTAACTGGCAATTTCAAGCTGCCTCCTTCCCCCTCGGCAAAGGAGGCACCCAAACCTTGCGTGGGGCTCTGCGGAGTTTATTTGTTATTTTTACACAAATCAAACAGAAATTGATCTGCCTCCTTGGGAAGGCAGCGACTGCCAAATGGCCTGGCTCTCCTACAGGTTTTTGTGGGAACACCATCCGTTAACCGTGATCACTTCAATTGTGAATAATCAGGGAGCTAATTACGGGCCTCGTGGCTTTGCCCTCACCAGCAGGTAGCATAATTCATGACTGAGAGGGGGGAGCATGAGCCACTGTGCTTCGGAAGAGGCAGTCATTCACCTGCAACAGAACCTGGAATGCTGGGGTCGGAGGAGCATCCACTCTGAGGCTGGCCCGTCCCACCTCCCCCTTTCCCTTCCCTCCTAACCTAAGGACCTAAGTTTTCAGGTGCCCCTCGGTGGAGCTTGCCTCCTGTTGTGTGAACCAAGTACTGGGTCACCCAAAAAGATCAGTGGGGGTAGGGGTTGTGAAGAACAGGAAACACCATGCTCCCTTAGCATGCGGTGCAAGCAGGCTTCACAGAGGAGGTAGCATGTCACAGAGACCTGAATGATGAGAAGGGCACAGCCCTGCAAAGATCTAGCTGGCGGTAGAAGATGCTGAAAAATGCGAAGACCCAAGAGAGGGGGAAGTTCACGGTGCTCAGAAAAAAAAATTGAAATCCATGCATCACTTTATCATCATGCACATATCAGGAAGTTCTAAAGGCCCCTCTGTGCACGGGTCTCGTTGTGTGTGTGTGTGTGTGTGTGTGGCATCCAGATGAACTTACTTTTAATTCCATTTTTCAGGAACATTTTGAAGCACTCGAGCAATGGGATATCCTGGGAAAACTTCACAAACTGGGGCAGGCAGGGTTGGATTTCATTTCAGCTGCTATGAGGTCTTAGGATAGAAGGGCCTAGCAGGGTGAACAGATGTGTGAGCCTTGCTGGGTGGCTGGTGGCTTGGAGCAGGTGCTTGCTGTAGAGACAGGGAGGAAGGGAAGGACTGGGTAGATTCTGAAGGTAGACACTGGGGCGCTCAGTGGTGGTGCTGAGATTACAGACTCCCGAGCCCTCTGGTCATACGCTTACCCCTCTATTCCTCCCCCAACACACCAGATTAGTGCACTGAGGCTGTCTCTATTGCTGTATTTCTTAAACACCTGCTCCATGTGTTGGAGTTCTAAGTGTTGTGTCCACTGTAATAGTGACACTAACAGGTAATCAGTTTTTCTCAATGAAACCCTACAGCAGCTCCCAGAAAACCTATCCTACAAATTATGAAATGGTATTGATTTGGAACTTGGTTCATTTCTCAGCCACACGGGCTTCTAGGTCCCCCTGAGGACTGATACAGACTAAGTCCCAGAAAGATGCACACACTCACAACATTGCTGCTACGCCTCCTCCTGCAGACACAGTGTGTGGTTAAAGCTGGATAAAGCTGGAATAAAGCTTCCATTCCATCAAGTGATGTCACTCACTCCCTGGATCCTGAGAACCTCCTGATAGCATCCCTGTTCTCAGCACAAGTGTCCCCAGGTCAGGAGCCAGAGCACACAGGAGAATCTATGCAAGGCAGTTGCTCATCCCATCCGTTTTCAAATAGAGACGCTTCCACTGTTGAGTGAAGTAAGGTCACAGGGAAACAGAGCCGGGAGTCTAGGAGGTGGGCCAGAACCTGGCTCAGCCCACCACAGGATGATTTGAGGTCACAGACATGGCTGGGGGCACCAGACAACCTGGGACCAAGACCCAGCTCTGGCACATATTGGCAGTGTGAGCTTGGGGCTGGGGACTTGTTTCCTAAGGGTTGCTTTGTCATTGCCTAGAAAGGGGAGTTGTGTGTTTGTGTGGAGGCAGAAACAGGCCATGCACTCACAAGCGGCTGAGACCCCTCGGAGGTGGAGGTTGTGGGTGGGGTGGCTGCATGCAGTCCAGGGCACTCTGTAGCCTCACACAGTAATGGCCTTGCCCTCCTGGCCAGGCAGTTTGGATGATCAAATGAGAGAGTGTACGTGGAAGCCCTTCCCAGCCAGAGCAGGCAGCCCTGTGTATCACTGCTCTGGGTTGAATCCAAATGTGCTGCCGAGGCTTCCTGTGCAGAGGGGAGGCTCTGTGATTTAAAGCCAGCGTGCTTGCTTTTCGGCTGTTGCCACATCCCTGCAAATAATGGGCGACATCCTGCGAAACTGGGGCTAGACATTTTCAGCCTACACTCATACATCAGGTTGAGCAAAAACAGTTGTTATATTCGGCTGAGTAACTGATGAATGGCCCATTCATAACTGGTTGTGCTCCAAACGATGGTCAGGTCTGGATGAACTGGAACAACCCAGGTTGAAACAGATCCATTGACAGTTCTGGTTATGTGAGGTTCCCCTTTTATCTTTTGCTCGTGTGTTAAAAAATGATTTTCAAGACTTTGGGTCTATTGTCATTTTCTGTTAGTAGGTCATGCCCAATATCAAAGTCGTTATGGAAATTGAACCTTCATTACAAGGTCCTCACACAGAGTGTATGTGTTAGGCAACAGAGGAGTGACCCCAGGACATTTGTTTATCCATAAAATAGAAAAATTTGTAGCTACTAAAATCTAATATTATAAAACAATATTTGATGACAAATGAAACCCAAGTGGGTTGGCTTGTACCAGGGGAGAGACAGAAGACAGACAGACAGCTCCCATCAGCTGGTTCATTCTGCAAATGTTTGCAACAACTAGGGCTGGGCCAGGCGAAAGCAGGAGCCAGGAACTCAGTGCAGGTCTCCTACATGAGTGGCGGAGACACAAGTACTTGAGGTATCAGCTGCTTTCTCCCAGGGCGTGCATCAGCAGGAAGCTGGAGTTGGGTGCAAGTCAGGCACTCTCATGGGAGATGTAGGCCTCTTACCTGCTAGGTCAAACACTCACCCCCCTGCCTGATTCCTGAAGGAGTCTCATGAAGTTTCCCACGTGCAGCTGTGCTGCGCTTGCCTCGGTCCCTTTGCTCATGCTGTTGTCCTTGCCAAGAGTGCCCCTCCCAGCTGAGTCCCAGGCATCCTTACCTCCTCAGCTAAAAGGCTGGTTCCTCCAAGAAGCCCACCTTGGAGGGCATGCAGCTTTCTCAAGGCCCCCACCCTCTCTGTAGAGCATTTGTGTATCCTGCTGCTCCGGCCCTGGTCACCATCACCAGCTTCCTTCTCTGCCTGCTGCAGCTGGCTCCAGTGATGGCAGGAAACACCTCCTGGCTGTGGCTACACCCAGAGTGCTTGGGGCCGGTGTACAGCAGCAGCTTGATCAGTGGCCCTGGAACTGTGTGGAAGTCCAGGGACCAAAGGCAGTGGGGTTCTTGAGAGAGTGCCTCTCCCTGTTCCTGCCTGTGTCCTGACATCCAGCACCCTCAGACCAAAGTAATCATTTTGACTTAAGGAAGATCAGGCCACGCCCAGATGAAAATGCTTATGTGGGACTCGTTACTTTTAGAATAAAATTCAACTTTCTTATCATGGCCTTTGAAGCCCTGATGGGATCTGCCTCCTGACAGTCTCCAACCTCAGATCATAAAGTAAATATGCTACAAGCATGATGATTGATAGGATGGATGGATGGATGGATGGGTGGATGGCCTCTTTTCCTTTTCTGTGAGTGTAAACTCACAAAGACTGCAGGTCGGGTATTTATTTGTTTCTCTTTAGAACACCTTTAAAATATTCCATGCAGCAGAGAAGTGGAGCTGGCATTTGAGTTTCGGTTTTGCCTCTTATCACCTCCTGTCCTTTCTGCAAGTGCTGTGGTACCCTAGCACTCGGTGTCCTGGTCTGCCCACAGGGCACTGCAGACAGATACTCAGCAAAGAGGTTCCTCGTAGGCTGGTGGCCTCTGAGCCGCCACACGGCATCGCCTCGCTGGCGTGTCGTGTCTCATCTCTCCTCCAGCCTCCCTCCAGGGGAGATTCCAGAGAATGGTGCAAACTTGTTTATTATTAAGTCAGCCTTTTCTGACCGGGGACTTCAGGGTCGCACTTCTCCTCCCAGCGGCTGTCAAGATGTCTTTCTAAACAAAGGAGGTTTTGTCCCCAGGTGGGGCTCCCAAGCCAGTTGGCAAGATCATAGAGATTTCACTGCTCTACAAAAGCACACTGATCAGTAATTGAGGGGAGATGTCCAAAGCATTTTTCCCATCCCCAGAACACAGGGCTCCCCAGCACCTCTCACTGCCAGAGCCCCCCTGCCCTTGCCGATGGAATTTCAGCTGCAGCTGTCAGTCAAGCCAGGTGTCCTGAACACTCTCTCTGCATCCATCTCACCTCTGCTTCTGATAACAGCTGAGCCACTTGCCACGTCCTTCCCTGGCCAATGGCAATGAGCTCTGCCCTGGTCCCCCCACTTCTTCCACTCCTGGCCTGTGAGCTCTCTTGTCATTCACCAGCCAACAAGTTCTTTTACTTAAAAAAAATGCAAGTCAGAACATGAGAATGTAAAATGGGGCAGATCTTATGGAAAACAGTTTGACTGTTCCTTAAAAAGTTAAACATAGGGGCTGGTATTGTGGCGTAGCGGGTTAAATCTCCACCTGTGATGCTGGCGTCCCATATGGGCACTGGTTTGAGTCCTGGCTGATTCATTTCCGATCCAGCCCCCTGATAATGGCCTTGGAAAAGTGGAAAAGGACGTCCAAGCGTTTAGGCCCCTGCTGCCCATGGGGGAGACAAGAAGAGGCTTTTGGCTTTTGGCTCCTGTCTCTGGCTTGGCCCAGCCCTGGTCATTGCAGCATTTGGGGAGTGAACCAGTGGATGGATGATGTCTGTCTCTGTCTCTCCCTCTCTCTGTAACTCTTTCAAATAAATAACTAAATATTTTTAGAAAGCTAGCCATAGAATGACTGCATGACCCAGCAGTTGCTACCCAAAAGATTGAAAACAGGTGTTCAAACAAAAATTCACACATAAAAATGTTTATAGCAGCACTGTTGATAAAGGCTAAGAGTTGGAAACCATTTAAAAAGGTACAGCAATAGATGATAAAATGGTGTCTGTACATACAATAGAATATTATTCAGCCATAAAAAGGAAGTCCTGATACATGCTTCAGCATGGATGCACCTTCAAAACATCATGCCAAGTGAAAGAAGCCAGATAGAAAAAGTTGTGTGTGGGCCAGCGCCGCAGCTCACCAGGCTAATCCTCTGCCTGCGGCGCCGGCACACCGGGTTCTAGTCCCAGTCGGGGTGCTGGATTCTGTCCCAGTTGCCCCTCTTCCAGGCCAGCTCTCTGCTGTGGCCCGGGAGTGCAGTGGAGGATGGCCCAAGTGCTTGGGCCCTGCACCCCATGGGAGACCAGGATAAGCACCTGGCTCCTGCCATCAGATCAGCGTGGTGCGCCGGCTGCAGCGTGCTGGCTGTGGCGGCCATTGGAGGGTGAACCAACAGCAAAGGAAGACCTTTCTGTCTGTCTGTCTCTCTCTCTCATTGTCCACTCTGCCTGTCAAAAAAAAAAAAAATCGTGAGTGGTCAGATTCCATCTTAAACAACATCTAGAATAGGGAAGTCCATAGAGAAGGACAGCAGATGAGTGGTTGCCAGAGGCAATGGGAAATGGGGAGTGACTGCTCCTCTCGAGTGATGCAGAGGGCCTGGGACTGGAGAGAAGAGGTGGTTGTGCCACGTTGTGAAGAGACGAGCGTGTATATGCTGCATCCTTTAAAATGGCTTGATTGGATGCTATATGAACTCCACCCCAGTTTTTAGAACTGCAAGTCAGCCTGTGTGCCCTGCTTCCAGTGGTCTCCCCTGAGAGCTAGAGTTCCAGTACAAGCTCCTGCCTGGGCAGGTGAGTTTCCAGGATCTCGTTCCTACCTGCGTCTCATTCTGGGCTCTTGCCATGCCTACCTTGAATCACAACTTGCAGTCTCCCGCCCCCGCAGCCCTCAGTAGACACAGTCTGTCCTTGCTCTTCCTGTCCCTGTGGCCTAAGAAATCCTTCCCTAATCTCTGAGGGTCCCTGCCACGCCCACCCCCAACCAATGGTCTCCTCTACGTCGCCCCCTTGTGGAGACTGCCTTACATCCTCTCACCAACATCACCTGCATTGCTTTCATCCAAGGTGACTCTTTACCCCACCTCACTTATTGTTTTCCCATTAAATTCTCTTATATGCAATCATTTTAGTAACCTGCATGTTTAAAATTGAGGTGAATATTTGCCTGAACTGAAACGAACTGTTTTACACGTACAATCTAGCTGCATTGTGTCCATTCTCAATATCATGCAATCACCCCCTCCATCTAGTTCCAAGACATCTTCATTTCCAAAAGAAAACCCCACACTCATTCATCAGCCTCTCCCTACTCTCCCTTCTCCCAGACCAGGAACCAGACATTGTTGTAGAAATACAACGTGTGAACTTTTGCACATGGCTTCTTTGGCTTAGCATGTTCTCAAGGTCCATGCATGTTGCAACATGCGTTGTAACATCATCCCACCTTATGGTCAAATGCCATTCCAGTGTCTGCACAGATCACACTTTGCTTATCCTTCCATCTGACGGTGGACATTGGAGTTCTTTCCACCTGCAGGCGATTTTTGTGAAAAATAAAAAAACACATGGCTGTGAACATTAGTGGTGCATTGCAGTATTTCAAGAATGGAGTTGCTGGGTCAGGTCGAGTGCTTAACTCTATGCTTGACCCTTTAAGGGGCCACTCATCTGGTTTATGTAGAGGCTGAACCATGTTATACTTCACCTGTATTTTTAAGATCTCATGCTCTAGACCCCAAGTTTGGTTCAGTGTCATCATCTCAGCCTCTAAAAGGCTGGCCAGCGCACAGTAGGTCCTTGTACTTCTGAAATGAATAAAAAGTAGTAGGTCCCCCTGAGGTCCCAGGCTGTTGTTGCTGGGTGACAAGGGAGGTCTTCACTCTGGAGCATCAGCTCTTTCCCAGGCAGCCTTGACCTCCAGCGGTGGCCGTCAGGTTCAACCCTAGATCAGCCTCCACCTGCAGCAGTGTCCTCTGGTCCAACTCCAGATTAGCAAAGCTCATTCCCCAGGGCTCTTCCAAAACAGCTCACTTTGCTGAAGCACATCTCAGTTAGTTTTGGGGCAACTGTGAGTGTCAGAGGACTCGGGAGAGAAGATTGGCAGGAGTGTGGCTGTGTCCCACAAGTGAATGGCCGTGAGGATCCGTGCCTGACTCCACAGAGCCCCCATCCCCCCCTCTGCCTTCTCTGTCCGGCTATCCTGAAAAAAGATGGCTCACTTCACTCCAAGGTGAAAGCCAAGGTTGGCAAACAGGACGTTGCCCAGATCATATTCGTCCTTGGGGTCTTAACCTCCTGGTGGCTGAGAACAGACTTCACGGCTCCAGGACCAGAATTAGAGCCTGAGCTAAAAGGAGCCTCATGACTCAGGTTAGGGAACAGATCACTCACTGGTTCCAATAGGTAGTAAATTATATCAGTCGGTAATGGGCCCAGGAAGGCAACTTGAGCAAAAACAGACATTTTACAATGAGATGCTTCGCTGTCTCCCTTTCCATCCACACTGCCTCACCTCTTCTGCTTCTACACACACACACATGCACACACACACATGCACGCAAACACACACACCTTAAATGGAACCCTGCAATGACTCATTCTTAAGAGAGACCAGGAAGAGAATGTGAATATTTTGCGGTTAAACCTGACAGCATTAGCACCCTGGCTCTTCCACTAACTCCCTGTGTGGCTCCTAGCAGCTTGCGTCACTTCTTTGAGCCTCAGTTTCTTAATTCATAAAATGGGAATGGCAGTAGTATGTCCCATGTTGGGTACCTGCTCGCCATCTGTGAGCCTCCCTTTCTCCTCCTGGATGAGCCTATGTCAGGAGAAGGGGAAAGACACAGCATACTTGAGCACGTGCAGAGGGTCATGGCCGCCGCATCCTGGGAGAGCCCTCTCGAAAATATGGCCAAGTAGATGTGCTGGGTGATAATTAAAACTTACAAAGAGCAGCACGTAACCCAGGAGTCTTTGAAATACCCATTAGTGCGAGCCACGAAGGGGAAAGCAGTGAGAGTCAGAGCATAACTCAGCACTTGATCGTGGGCTGACACACTTTAATCTAGCTCTTAAATTTTTAATTACGTTAATCTAATTTTAGACATTAATGAGATTGTGGCGCACAGTATTTATTTCCATTTCAGGTTGTTTTCTTTCCTTCTCAGTCACCCACTCTCTGCAGTAGCGCAGGGCACTGGAGCCAGCCAGCTTCCTCGGAACCATGGGGAATGCTTCCCCGTGTGCACCTGTCTGGCGTCTCGAAGTGTGGAGCACACTCCCTTGTGAAAGCTGGGCTTTTCAGCACCCTCCGGCCCTTGGTGATCCATCCTGTGAGCTCTCTTGGGCCGTGGAGCCCTGAGCTAGGCTGGGCTCAGACCCAGGCAAAGCCACCAGCGCCTCCCTGCAGAGCTTCTGTAGTTCTTCTCATTTCCGTTTGGCTCAGGGACGTGAGGGAACACCTGGTCCTGCGAAACCGGACACCCAGGGTGGAACGCCGTTCCCTAAGCCACAGTGGGTTGGTTCTCCCAATGTTAGCAGCAGTGGGAAGGACCCTGATGAGAATAAGCCCAGCCCACCTGTGCTCGGTGTGGACTGTGCCAGGCCCGGCTCTCAGTGCTTCACACACAGTAGCTCACGTGATCCCTATAGCAGCTCTGCAAAGTGGCTGCCATTGTTATCCCCATTTCAAAGATGAGGAAACTGAGACTCTTGACTTCCTCAAGACCACAGCTGTTCAGGTTCAGAAGCCAGGAGTCCAGGTCCCGAGGCTGAGCTTGGACCAAGCCAACCTCAGCCCAAGTGAAAATTGGACTCCTTTGTTTGGCAAAGTGTTTACCAAGTACCTGCGAAGCTCCATGCACTGGGGGTGCAATGGTGAACAGGAACATTGCCTTGGGGAGCTTGCAGTCTAGCGAGGAAGGACATTGACAAGGTCATCACACACATACACAGCTGCACACACACAGCCGCACACAAACACCCTCAAAAGAAAACAGGCAGAGGGTGCTCAGAGTAACCAGCAGAGGGATCTGCGTGAAATGATGTCAGAGAGCCCCTCCCCCAATAAAAGACGCTGTTTGAGCTCAGGGCTCACAGTGTTATTAGCTATGGGAGAGGGGCATCCCAGAAGGTAAGGGCAACATGGGGAAATGTCCTGAGGAGGGGTTAAGTGGGACAGGAGCAGAATCAGAACGGGGCCCGGGCTGAGGGGCCGGGCTCAGAGGCTCCACAGTGGCCTTGAGAATTCCCTTCCCTCCATCTTTGGGCACCGCCTTCTGGATGGACGTCATCTCCAGTGGGATCTTTCCATGCGAAGTCCAAGATGACCCCTCCAGCTCTGTACCTGTATCCTGTTAGCTTTTTTCTTCCAGGGTAGCCTTTGCCCTGTGAGCTTCCCAAGAAGGATTCCTAGTGGGCAGCTTGGTTGATGTGCCAGCCCCTGGACCCGTCTCTCCAGTTAGGGAGGGGAAGAAGCTTCAGAATTCCCATATGAGGAACCATCTCTGGCGCCCAGTGCACCTTGAAGCTCCTGAGAAAGACTGAGCAGTGGGGGTCCCAGACAAGATGGGCACTGGGGGCAGGTGCCAGGCAGCAGTCCTGTGGTTTGATGTCCTTCAACCTTTCCTTTGTAGTCGGGCATCTTTTACTCTGTTTCTATTGGCAGGGGTTACTGAATCGTTCTTATTTAGAGGAATTTACTCCAGTTATAAAATGCCATTGGTTGTATCTAAAAGACTATAAAACAAACTTTTACCATAGAACAAATACTGGCCTTAGAAATGTTGTCACGGTAAGGCAACATCTTAAACTCTACAAGAAGGCATTGAGGGCTCTGCCAAGCCCTTAGTGAGGTCTTGGGTAAGGCACCAGGAAAATCTTAGAGATTTCTCATCCAATTTTCCTAGTTTTTCTATGTTCTACTTCCTCATGCCCAACAATATCACTTGTCACAGTTAACAAGGACACCATGATTTCTTCTGAGGACATAATTCTGTAGCTTGGGGTGAAGGAGACAAGACAGAAATACGAGTTGACTGACAGAGACAGATACACATAGAACAAGAAACCAAAAATAAAGCAGATGCTTACAAAATAACCTAAGGAAATACTCCAAACCCAAGTGTGAAATTACCAAGATGTCATTTGTAACTGGATATGGTTCTTGGGTGAAAGGACGGGAATCACTTGGACTTGGAACTGAACTTGCTCATTACTGTGCTTGGGAAAGATCAGAAATGGGAGAGGAGCCCCTCCTCTGCAGGCTTTACCTTCCCCTTAGACACAGCGCTGGCGCTGGCGCACAGCAGCCAGTGCAGAAGGAACTCCCAGGGCCCGAGCCTGTGGCATCTGACACACGCACCCCATGCTGCTGTTGATGAGACATTTACAAATTCAGTAAGAGACAGATGTGTTGTAAACTTGAAATTAGTGGAGCTATTGGAACCCATGAATCACAGAAGGAGGTAAAAAATTCAAATAGATATAAATGTCCATTAATAGTGGAAAAGTTAAGTAAATTATACTCCATCCATATCACAGAATAATAGGAAGCCATTATAAAAATGAGATAGAACTCTGTGGAGTGCCGCAGAAAGATCTCCAAGAAGTGCTGAATTAAAATAAAGGAAGCAAATTGCAGCACAATGCATACAGTGTGATTCCACTTATTTATTATAGAAAGACTATCCCTGTGTGTAAATGCACAGATAAAGGATCTATGCCAACAATACCCGTGATTATCACCTGGGAGAAACTGAGTGTGACAAGATTGAGATTTCCATATTTCCTTTTATGTATTTATGTTCTTTATATATTTTTCTATTGAGTTCTTTTGTGTTTAGATTTGCATTCTGTCCCCCACTATATCTCATTATGGATGGGCAAATCCTCTGAAAAATTCCAAAATCTGAAATAGTTCTCTACTCTCAAGTTCTATGGATAAATGATACTCACCTGAGGATACTGATGAATAAGTGACAGTACAGCACGCTGGGAAGTGGCAAGCGCTATGGAGAACAAAGAAGAAACGGGGTTCAGGAGTGGGGTTCAGGGGTGCTCGGCTACACTGTCAAGTCCTGTAAAATGGGGTGATTGAGAACAAAGGCTAGAAATGGGTGATGGACTGGGGGAAGTAGATTTGTGGGGGATGGGCTCTGCAGGGCAAGGAAGCACCTAGAAGCAGGGCCTGGATGAGGGACCATCACTGAGGCATTCAGTGAGCAGCTAGGACATGGGGGCTGGGAGCTGGTGCAGGAGGGGTCAAGGTCAGAGGAGTGCTGGGAGTCAGACCAAAGGGCTTCACAGGTCTCTGTAGGGACTTTGGCTCATGCCTTGAATGCTGTGGGTGCCTGGGAGGCTCTGGGCAGAGCAGAGGGTGGTCTGAGTGGCTCTGGGTTATAGCAGGGTTTCTCTGATTGCTGGGTTGAGAATGGAGCAGGATTGGGAGTAGCCAGGAGCAGGGAGAACAGTGGGGAAGCCATTGCAGTAACCCTGGTTTGTGGTAACAGTGGAGGAAGTGAGAAGGAACAGGATTCTGGAGGTGTTGTGAGGCAGAGCCCTCTCCCCAGCCCCTTGCTACATCTGCCACCCCCAGACCTCTGTATTACTCCTGCCACAGACACCTTGAGTAAAGTGGGAGCCCCATCAGTGTCCCGTTCCCAAGCTCAGGACATCTTGCAGGGGTCTGTCAGGGATTGCTCGGGCAGCTTTCTGCTAGTGAACGCCAACTGCCTGCACCTCTGATGGTGTTCAAGCAGCTCCTTCAAGTTCAGATAGGCACCCTGAGGCTGGGCGTGGGATACCGATGCCAGCAGCCACAGCCAAGAGAAGGGAAGCTCTGCAGTGAGAAGAATCTCCCCTCAGTCCTCCCCGTGCTATTGTTTAGACGGCTCTGCCCCCAGTCCAGGGTACAACCCCTTGAAGTCCTGTAGGAGATATCTGACCTGCTTTCCCGTTTTCATTCATGCAAGCATCTTCAGTCTTTCTTTCTAAAAGGGGTTAATATATTTCTTATTTTTGTGTGTTTATTTACTCACCGTGCAAATATTTTCTGAGGGCTGCACTTCCTGACAAATGATGAGAATGCACAGTGGGCACAGTTGCTGCAGCCCCAGACTGCAGAAGGCCTGCCCCAGGGCAGGAGAAGCAGCTATGACGTAGCTCATCAAGCCCGTGAGTTGGGGACGTTGTGGTCAAGAGGCAGCAGGACCAGGAAGCCACACTGTGGAGCTGGACTCCTTGCTGAGAGTCCGGGCAAGTTGCCTGCCCTCGCTCTGCCTCAGTTGCCCTGTGGGATACAGAGACTGTTTCATAGATCTGTTGATGGATTTCATAAATCTGTTGACAGATCTGTTGATGGATTAGATAATGTCACGTACAAAATTCTGTAACAAAAACATCCAGCACTTAGGAAACATTATGTGGGTACTGGCCACTATTTTTCCAATGTAGTACTTTATTTATTTTTTGAGATAACATATCCTTAGTTTGCATTATAGTCAAAGGCTTAATGGTTCTACTAAATAAAGAGTACAATAAATAAAAAGTGTGAAGACCATAATCCAGCCGGAAAATAGGTAAGGGCTATAAACAATAATCAAATGAAAAGATGTTCGACTTCACTGATATAAAGGAAATTTTAAAATAGTCACAAAAGCAGTAAAATTATAGTGGTATATAATTACTATCAATTTGATGAAGACAAAGTTTTATAAAAACATGTTTGCAGCAAAGCTGGTACACATGGACTTTTTTATTTTTGTAATTTTAGCTCTGTGGCTACCATTATTATGAGTTTGATTCAAATTGTGGTAATCCTGTGAAGGGAACCTATAGGGTAAGGATAAAGACAGAGAAGGTTACAACAGCAGAGTGTGAAATTCAGGTGAGATCTGCAAGGTGGGGAGTAGCTAGATTTGCAGAAGAGTTGGGGGCAGGGTGTGGGGAACACCCCCATGCAAGGAAAGAGGCTGGCTCTGTGGAGCAGCAGCCAAGGTGCAGAGCCAGCTAAGCTCCTTAGTCCTCATCCGAACGTTGGGCATGGAGAAGCAAAGACATAAGCTGACCCCAAGCTAGCCAGTGGCAAGCTCAAGCTCAATGCTCCAGAAGATTCTTACATGAGTCCTTGCCTAGTGGTCTTGCTAAAGCCCAAGTCATTGCCAATCACCTCTTGTCCTGCTTCCCATAACAGCAGATGCTTTTGAGGGCCCTGTGTCTGATACCGACCCTACCTCGGGGCAGCTCCTGTAGCCATGTTGGTGATATGACTTGACCCCACATCAGGCCCAGAGGATTTTGAGGACACAGAACCTGGCGTCAGGGTCTAGATGCTGGGGCCCACTGTCCATGCCTCTGCGCTCTATGGTGTATTCTGGAATATGTCCCTTCAAGTTAGCTGACTGCAGACACTTGCTGTGTCTAGCAACCTCACACCCCCGAGAAACTCCTTCATCTCCTTGGCCAGTCTGTGAAACGCAGAGGTGGACACTCTCACGTTGCTCAGCTTCCGTACGTGAGAGTGGTCACTGCAGGACGTCATAGGTGCTCTGCAGAACCGTCCGCTTCCACTGGTCTTTCTGGGTAGAAGATGCTCAGTAGCTAATAGATGTGCATGCAGAGAACAAAACACCAGGTGTCACACGTAAGCCTTTTCCATGTGGGTGCACTCCTGTAGCAGCAGCTCACAGGGCTTCCTTGAGAATGTCTGCTGGTGTTGGCATCCAGGGGAAGTGTGACTTTGGCATTCACAGGGGGCAGAGATGACTTGCCATGGGGAGGGCAGATCTCCCTGCAGAGTAGCACTCCCAGATATCCTTTTCAAAATGCATGTTCTGGATGGAGTAGATGTAGAAATTAATATTCATTGATTATTACGTGGCAGAAGTTTTGCATCCTTGGCGTGAATTGACTTATTAGTTATCAAAGCTGTCCTATGATACAGGTGCGATGATCAGTTGAAAACACTGAGCCACAGAAAGGTGCAGGAACTTGCCCAAAGGCAGCTGCTAGTGTATCACAACATGGAAGTTAAAACTCAGCTGTTGGGCCCCAGAGCCTAGGCGTTTAACAGTCACACCATATTTGTTCTCAGGCCTGAGCATTCATAATCCCTAGCTGCTTCTATAGCTGATATCTGTCCGTTGCTATTTCACGTCTCTGTGGTGTTAGAAAACCTCTTCCCAGTCTTCGTCCCTGCTACTACCTCAGACATTCAGTAGATATGGCAGATCCTCCAAACAGCATCATTGACCCAGGAGGCAGCGGAGTCCCTAGAAAAATAGCTCACCTGAGGAAAAGCAGGTGGCAGCTAGCACTTACTGAGTACCTAATGTATGCCAGGCTGTTCCCTAGCATTCACTATTTCATTTAACCCTTAACCATTTCTATGAGGAAGATATAATTATTCCCCTCATTTTGCAAATGATAAAACTCAGGCTTACAAAGATTGTGTGACTTTAACCGCAGTCGCCAAAACTAGAATATATCGGAGCGTACATTTAAACCCCTGTCTTTCCCCCCAAAGCCTTTGTTCTTAGCCACCAGTATCTTCAAACTTAGAACAGGAAGGGAAAAACAGTGTAGAACCCAGCAGAGGTCTTGAAATTCAGATCCGTCCAGCATGGCCCCAGGGACTCATAAAAAGCACAGGAAACATGGGGTTGAAACCAAAAGAGCTGCTTCCATGAAGTCTTCATGGGTGGAACCGGCAATATTTGTTTCAACACAAAGTCATCATAGTTACACGCCATTTTGCAACCTTTGGCCTTAATGATGACCTCACCCATAGGAGGCAGTGTGGAGCAGAAAGTGAATGGTGGGCTTCAGACCCCCGGCCACACCAACTCAAGTTGTGAGAACAGGTGAGACGTCTCCCCAGGGACTCCCAGAGGTAGTATGGGTGCTGGCACTGGTGAGTCTTAGGAGGAGATTGGAATTCCTGCCCTTGTAGGTAAAATGGAGCAAGAGAAATATGGTGCCATGTCTAGGATGACCAATCTAATTTTCTCACTGTATGGTCCATTAAACACAGATTATAGACCCATCAGAGCAATACAGTTTTATTCTCTAAAAATTCACAAAGCATTCATAATTCATAAAGCAGAAACTCATACTGCCAGGTGCTATGGAGTACAACCCAGTGCAATCAGGGAAAAGGCAATCTATCCAGAGACAGTTGACTTCAAGGGGATACAGCCTAAAGAAGAGAGATGTCTTGGGCCTGGGTAGTGGGTAAAGCTATTGCCTGTGAAGCCAGCATTCCATATGGGCACAGGTTCAAGTCCTGGCTGTTCCACTTCTGGTCCAGATCCCTGCTAACAGCCTATGAAAAGTAGCACAAAATGGATTGCTTGGGCCTCTGCACCCATGTGGGAGATACAGATGAAGCTCCTGGCTGCTGGCTTCCAGGCCATTGCAACCATTTGGGGAGTATACCTTAAGATGAAAGATGTCTCTGTCACTCCCTTTCTTGGTAACTCTGACTTTAAATAAATACTAAGTAAATATTTTTTTAAAAAGAGAGTGAGGCGACAATAGCAGCAAAGGAACATAAGATACATGCTCACATTTATATGCACCAGCACTAAGAACAAATATAGGGGCCGGCGTTGTGGTGCATTGGGTAAAGCTGCCGCCTGTAGTGCCAACAACCTATATGGGCGCTGGTTCAAGACTCGGCTGCCCCACTTCCAATCCAGTTCTCTGCTATGGCCTGGGAAAGCAGCAGAAGATGGCCCAAGTGCTTGGGTCCCTGTACCGCATGGGAGACCCAGAAGAAGCTCCTGCTTCAGAGTGGCACAGCTCCGGCCTTTGCCTTGATGCCTCTGCCTATCTGTAACACTGTCTTTCAAACAAATAAATCTTAAAAAGAAAAAAAGAAGATGAACAAGAACAAACACAAAGCAAATGAAAAACAAGGATAAGGAAACTGAAGCTCAGATAATTGGCAGCACCCTCAGGGTCACACAGCTGGTGAGTGACAGCGTCAGACTTCAAGTGTCAGCCCAGATCCCTCTGACTCCTGAGCCCAGCTGTGTCACCAGCACACTCCGTTACGTCTCCTGTTTCTCAGATTTTTGATTCTTCCCCTTGAAACGGGTGGTGCTGATGGAAAGTTTTCCTTGGAGAGATCCTATGTTCACGCAGAAGCTGCCAGAGGCTGCTGCATGCTGAGAAGGTGGGCAAAATATGGAGAAGCTCAGAGACCTCTGTTTTCCCCGGAAGTGCTCTTGCACTGTTCTGTAGGTTTCTGTGGCTGGGTTTGATCTGATTTTGTTTTTGTTTTTAACAAATCCATAAATAGTTGATTTGGTAAGGCTGACCTTAGCCACACCCCATTGCACTCTCTGAGGGGTCATCCATATTCCAACCTCTTGGAAACAGGACACATGTTTCAACCTAAGAGATAATGTCTCAGCCACACAGCTGCTGACACAAAAGTCTCATTGCTGTGCACTGAGCAGGAATCCAGTTGAAAAAATGCCTGCTGAAACCAGAGCCTTGGGCTTGGTGCCCCAGGACTGTGTTCCAGATGCCTGGTCCTCTCCAGGAGCAAGAAAAGAGGTACAGGCAGGATGGTGTCAGTGTCAGGACTTCGGCTTATCAACAGCAGAGACCAATATAGGCTGGTGCAAGTAGAAAGAAATGCATTAAAATTATTCGTTAGCTCAGAGGAACTTCAAGAGGTGGTGGTATAATGGGTTGAATGGTGGCTCTCAAAATGATATATGCATCTATAACCCTAGAACTTAGGATTGTGATCTTATTTGGGAAAAGGGGTCATTGTAGGGGTAGTTAAGGATCTCAAGATGAATCATTCTGGATTATTCAATGACAAGTGTCCTTATAAGAATGAGGCAGAAAGAGATGACACAGATAGTGCAGAAGATGCAGAGGAGAGAGAGCCGTGGGATCCTGGAGGCAGAGATCCAAGTGATGAGGCCATAATTCAAGGAAGGCCAAAGCTACCAGAAGCTGGAAGAAGCAAAGAATGTATTCTTCCCTCAAGCCTCCAGAAAGAAGCAGTCCTGGTGATGCCTCGATTGTGAACTTTGGACCAATGGAGCCTTGAGACCGTATGTTTCTATTTAAGCCACCGGGTCTGTGGTCATTTGTTAAAGCAGTCATTGAAATTACTACAGCCCTTGATGCTACACCAAAGAATATCCCTGAAGTTACACTGCAGAATGGGTGCAGAGATGAGATCACCACCCCTTGTGAGGCCAGCTCCTTAGACACTCGACCGGAACTAGTCACTTCCACTCTGCTGCCATCCCTGGAACGGGATGGACATTGCTGCCGTTGTGGGTAGTGGCAGCTTCCAAGGTGAAGCCTGGAGCAGGCAATCTGATGGGTAGGAATGGGGTCACGTGCTACGTCTAGCTACAAGGGAGTCTGGGAAAGTTGGTATTCTGCTTCTAGAGTGAAAGATTGGAACATATACTAGGGGAAATCCTCCAACAAAGGAAGGTGCTTGACAGAGAGAGAGAGAGAGAGAGATCGATCGATCTTCTGGAGATGACTGGTAACACATCCTTTTCTGCTCCCTGACTCCCACATCAGCTGGGAATATCAGGGAACCACCAGGTTCTCCACATACAAGCTGCCCTGGAACCGTATTGCTGACTGAGCTGTGTGCCGGATGTCTTGCTCACATGTCTAATAATACGTAGGTCCTGCTTGTCCAACTTTGTTCTTTTGGTGTGTGGATTTTGTTTCTAGTTTTTTGTAGTTCACTTTCACTTTAGTGCTCACTTACCACTCAGAGCTCTTCAGACCTATAGGTGCTGTTCCAGGGTCCCCCCACCCTCGCCCACTACTACTTCTGGAACTCTCGGATACCTTCTCTTCAGGGCGTTGCTCATCTGTTCGCGTCTGCCAGGAGGGCACCTCCATGAGCCACCGCACTGGATTTTGCTCTTTGCCCAAATGCCACCTCTCCCTAAAGACTTTCTCTGAGCGCTGGATCTAAGCTAGTAGCCCCTTCCCGTCACTCTCCAAGCCCCGCCTCTGCTCTGTTATTAAAAGCGCCAATCGCTAGCTATATAAACTACACATTTCTTTGCTTATTTTATTGTGCCCTTCTACCCTCCACTATGATCCCATGAGCAGACAAACCTTTATGTTTTGTTTGCTGATATATCGTTAGTGCCTAGACTAATTCTTCATATGTATGAGCACTTGATAAATGCTAGCTGAATACACAAATCATATTGTCACTAATAGTTTAAATATTTTTTCTTCTCTGCTAGGATATGAGCATATCTAGAAAATGATTGTAATTTTTCTGTCTCCACCCCCGAGCCTAGCAGGGTGCTGAGCTCATGGAAAGTCACAGGAAATACTGGGGAGAAGGAGGGGATGGGTGGGAAGCACATGTAGACCCTGTGGGCATAAAATACAAGAGTTTCAAGCTGAGGTTTCTTCTAGTGATGGTTCCCAGTGTTAGGCTGGCATTCAGTATCCTATCAGTCTTTCTAGAGCTCAGTGTGTACAGATAGACAGCCCTATGAGATTATATATACAAATTCTTATTCTGATAAGTAGCAATAAACACATAATCAAACTTTATTCCTCAGCAAAAGAGCTCTTTTCCCCCAGACGGGAACTGGTGTTGAATATCAGTCTGTCAAACAGATAAATAGGAGTGACCCTCCTGTGCCCACTCTATGTCTCTGTCCATGCCTCACCCATAGCATCCCGACTGTAAGTCTTGGCTCTCTCCAGCAGCTTTGGAAACACTGATAGGAAAGAGAACAAGGAGTCTCCTTCAGATTCCACACCCGTATCATTCACTCGCCTTTCCTTCTCTTACTGGTAGTGTGGTTCCTCTGTGGGTATGCCCACGCTGGGACAACCTCACGGGAGCTAGCAAGACTGGACAGGGCAGTGCAAGTGAAAGAATCAAGGCAGCCTAGAACAGGAAGTGCTGTCCTCATTGTCCAATTCTGTACATTTCCTTTGGGCTCAATCTGGAGCCACTGATGGGAAGAGGTTTCATTTAATATATAGATGCATGGATAGACAGACACAGATATAGGTGTAGATATGGGTAGACATGCAGATAGAGATAACAGCATTCTGTACACAGGTGAAAACTATTTTTAAAAGTTTCATCTGTACTAAACACAGACTTTATTTTCTTGTTCTCTAGATATGGTACCATTGTTTACATAGAACATATACTTCATTAGCCTTTATGCATAATCTAGAGACAATTTAAAGTATGGGAGAGGATGTGCATAGGTTATCTGCAAAGATTATGGCATCATATATAAAGAACCTGAGCATCTGAGGGCTTTGGTATCTGTGAGGGCCCTGGAAAAAAATCCTTCATGTGTACTAAGGGGTGAATATCCATATCTGTGTCTGGATGTCCATGTGCACTGTACTGGAATAGAACATTATACACGTTTCCACACTTACATTGGTGGTGAGGACTATTAGTATCCTACCCATTTTACAGATGAGGGAATGAAGACTTGACGAGCTGTCCCTGTTTCCCTAGGAGCACAAGGAGACAGATCTAGAAACCAGACTTTGAACCCCTCCCTACAAGAGAAACAGAGGAGAGATGCCTTCTCTCCATCGGTTTTTTGCCAGGTGCACTTGAGGGTTCGGAGATGGACAGTCACAGGCCTTCCAGCCTCATGGGGCCCCACGTGGAGTCTGGCAGGTCCTTGGAAAGGGTGCCCAGGGCTCCTGATGTATTGAGATTGCAGCTTGGCTGACGGCTGGTGGGTGTGCAATGCATGCTGATGAGGAGGCACTGCCTGCTGCCTGGGCCTGGGCAGCCACTCCGCCTGGGAGGCGGCTTTTCTTCCCCATTTCAGTGATGGACGGTGCTGGGGCCCAGCCAGACAGTGCCAATCAATCCACAATTCCTGGGAGCCTGCTCTGTGCCGGGTACAGTACTGGATGCTGAGAGGATGCAGTACTGGGCTTGACAGCTGTGGCTGGCTAGGCTAGCCAAGAAAGGGTTGGTTCTAGCCCCCCTCTACCTGCTTGACTGTATGCCTCTGCAGTGCAAATGGGTATACCTGGCCCCTATCTTCATGGGGCTGCCCATCAAATAACATGTGTGGATATGTGTGTGAGATGTGGGTATGCATTGCATGCGTGTACATGTGTGTGGGTGCATGTGTATGGATGGCTGCACATAATGATGTATATGTGCCTGCACATGCATGTGTGAATGTGTGTGGATGCATGGGTATAGGTGTCTGCACATGACTTTGTTTCTATGCGCATGCACGTTCATGTGTGAGAGTGTGTGTATGGATGCATGTGTGTGTGGATGTACAGGTAAAGGAGAAACAGAGTCTGGCACCCACACCAAAGGCAGAACATGTGGGAAGAAGCAGTGTGGTGTCCTGGGTCCAGACAGGAGTCTGGTGTGATGGGAGCCCAATGAGTAGAGTAGCCCGAAGAGTAGAGCCGTGTGTAACCCAAATAAAACTGGGCTGCCTATAGGCCAGTCTGAGCAGGACCAATGCCAAAGACAAGCAAGTCTAACCGAGGGAAGCTGGGAGCAAGGGGGGCCCATGGTTAGTACGTTTCCATCTGACCTAGGAGTCATCTCTCTAGTGCTCCAAAACTCTTCATTGGCCATCTATTTCCGAAAAGCCAGTGAGTAGCTTGCAGACATGAGGCTTTGACTCTGGATGGGGGCAGGGGTGAATGCCTTCCTGCCCCCTAGTCCCTTTTCATCTCACTGAGTATCTTAGGAACACATCAGACACCCGGCTGCCATGGCCCTCACAGGTTCTGCACCGGAGCTTCAGCTGCTGCCACGCCTTCCTCCCACTGTCCTTATCTCCCTGACAGGCCATCTCCAGGGGGTCCTTTCCTGACCTTGACATTATGAGCCGTGTCTCTCCTAAATTCTGGTTTTCTCCTCCTTGCTGCTAAAGATAAGGAAGATGCCACATAGCACCTCGGAGGCTATGTTGTTATGTACAGAACCTTTCCCAAAAACAATAGGAAACCAGTGAAGAGAGTTTTTAAAAACAATATTTGAGGGGCAAAGAGAGAGGGGAGAGATGCTCCCATTCTGCTTGTTCTCTCCCCAAAAGCCTGCATGAGCCAGGACTGCAGCAGGGTTGAAGCTGCAAGCCATGAATTCAGTCCATGTCTCCCACATGGGTGGCAGGGCCCCAACCTGGGTGACAGCTGACACTGCTGTCTCCCAGGGTTCGCATTAGCAGGAAGCTGGAGTCAGAAGCAGGAGCCAGGAATCAAACCCAGTTACTCTGAGGCAAGACATGGGTGTCCTAACTGGTGTCTTAACCACTAGGCTAAATATCGGCTGCCAGTGGAAAGTTTTAAAGCGAGCGTCAGGTTAAATCACCATGCAGGAGTGTCTATGATCACATCCTGCCTCTGCTGCCAGTCCAGTTTCCTGCTCATGTGTCTGGGAAGGCAGCAAGTGATGTCCCAAGTACTTGGGTTCCTGTCACCCATGTGGGAGGCCAGGATAAAGTTCCTGGCTCCTGACTTCAGCCTGGCCCAGCCCCAGCTGTCATGGGAATTTGGGGAATGAATCAGTGGATGGAAGATATTCTCTCTCTCTCTCTCCCCCTCCCCTCTCCCTCCCTCTCTCCCCCTCCCCTTCCCACTCTCTCCCTCTCCCTCACCCGCTCCCTCTTTCCCTCCCTCTTTCCCCCTCCCTCCCTCTCTCCCCCTCCCCCTCCCCTCTCCCTCCCCTCTCCCTCCCTGTTTCCCCTCCCCTCTCCCTCCCCTCTCCCTCCCTGTTTCCCCTCCCCTCTCCGTCCCTCTCTCCCCCTCCTCTCTCCCTCTCTGTCTCCCCCTCCCCCTCTCTCTCCCCCTCTCTCCTTCCCCCTTTCCCCCTCCCCTTCCCCCTTTCCCCCTCCCCCTCTCCCTCCCCCCTCCCCCTCTCCCCTTCCCCCTCTCTCCCCCTCCACCCTTTCCCCTCTCTCCCCCTCTCCCCTTCCCCCTCTCCCCTTCCCCCTCTCTCCCCTCCTCTCCCCCTCCCCCTCCCTCCCTGTCTCCCCCTCTCCTCTCCCTCTCCCTCCCCCTTCCCCCTCCCTCCCCCTTCCCCCTCTCTCCCCTCCCCCTCCCCTCTCACTTCTTCTCTCCCCCTCCCCTCCCGTCTTCCTTCCTTTCTCCTCCTCCCCTTCCCCCTCCCCTCTCCCTTCCCCT
Organism: Oryctolagus cuniculus; assembly: GCF_051225735.1. Lineage (NCBI taxonomy): Eukaryota > Metazoa > Chordata > Mammalia > Lagomorpha > Leporidae > Oryctolagus > Oryctolagus cuniculus. The sequence goes on from NC_142885.1 coordinate 57,638,440, forward strand.
CTCCCCTTCCCCCTCTCTCCTCCCTCCCCCTCTCCCCTTCCCCCTCTCCCCTTCCCCCTCTCCCCTTCCCCTCTCCCTCCCCCTCTCCCCCTCCCCTTCCTCCTTTCTCCCCCTCCCCTTCCTCTCCCCCCTCCCCCTCCCTACTCCTGGTAACTGTATATTTTAAATAAATAAAAGAGCGAAAGAGGAAATGTGGTACAACTTGTGTTTCTAAAAGCATTTCACCCTTCTCAGTGCAGCATGAAGTTTTCTAAGACCAGCAAAAACCTCCTTTCCCAGCAACGTAGATTTGACTTCTCACAAGTGGACACTAGCTCGCGCCTTGATTCCTCACTCTAAGTGGTTTTCTCAGCCCCAGCACTGTCAGCAGTTGGCTAAGCGATTGTATCTCATGGGCAGCTGGGCTGTGCTTTGCAGGATGCTCGTTGGCATCCCTTGGCCTCTGCTCATTCCGTGCCACCAGTGTCCCTCCCATTGTAGCCACCAAAAATCTTTGTATTGCCAAAGGTTTTCTGAGAAGGGAAAGACAAAACTGCCCTATGGTTTAACAACACCTTTTCTTCTCATCACGTCATGGGATTCTCATCTACATCACAGCTCTCCAGGATGTAAGGAAAGCTCAGTTTCTGTGGGTGTTGACATGTGAGCCCTTGACTGAAGTTCCTGCCGCGTTTGTGGGATTCAGTGGGATTCAGGCTCTTGCTAACTCTCCAGCCAGTCTGAGACTCTTGGCAGGTCCCACTCACATGACTGTTAGCTTTTCCTTAGCTTGGATGGGCTACTTTTTCTATAGCCTGGTGGACATCACTCAGAAATCTGTGGTCATGCCAAGACTTAGGCAAAGAGAGTGCTGGGTTGCCACGACCTGACGGCCGCATTTTCCTGTGTTTTGAACTGTGAGGGCTTTTATGATTTACTGTGGATGTCTCAAGACTCCAAGGTTGTTTGAAAATTTTTAAAACATTGACCTTGAACAGAATTGATCTTTGGATGACAAGGGAGAGGATTCCTATTTCTAAAGCAGAAAGACCTTCTGAGTGCTTTCTGAAAGTAGAGCCGTGGTCCGAGCTGGGGAGAGGGAGGTTCGGGCATACCCCGGACTGACTATGCAATTCGTCTGCTTCACAGCAGTCTCAAAAGGCACCTCGCTTGGGATTCTACATTTCCAGTCTCCCTGTGCCTGCTAATTTCTCTTTAGAAGAAGAGCAGGTGGCCCGGCTGCCACAAAGTACCTAGGAGGGGACTTGTCGGAGTTTGCTTCTTTGGAACAGAAATGACAGAATGTCAATTTCCCTCCTAACTGCATGTCATCGTCAGGAATCAAATAAGCAATTACACGAAGCTAAATTGAATTCATTTCAGATTCAGATGGGTGGAAAGCACCTTGGTTTCCTGAGAGGAAGCAGCCTTTCTGAGAGTGTGTGTGTGTGTGTGTGTGTGTACATACATACACGTATGCACACACACACACACACACACACACACATATATGTATATCCATGGGTGGTAGGTGTTTGCGCTATGCACTGCCTCCCAGCCTGTGGGTCAGCCTGGCTGAAACTGTCACTGTTATCTTCCCACCTGGCCTTTCCACCTCGTATCCATGGGTATCATCTCCCTTACTGGCCCTAAACCCAGAGGTATGACAAGTGGCAGAAAAGTGGCTCGCAGGATAGAATTGTAGGTACCAAGGTGTGGGGATGACCCGTAGGGTCAGCTCCCACCAGGTAATGTGGTGCTCTTCGAAGGTGAGGAAAGAGGAAGAAGATGAAAGAAGGCCTCATTTTCGTTTGGAATGTCAGTCATGGGATGATGTAATGAATTCATTCATTCAACTCTAAAACTAACTCTTATAAATAGATATTATTATAATTCCCTTAATTTCTATACAAGCTTGGATAGAGATGGTAACTCGCCATTGATTCACATTCTCATCAGTATTTCCTAGCCTTCCTTGATAGCAGTCTTAGGCGACATGATGTGTCCTGGCCAGGGGGCCATGAGCAGAAATGATAGGTGTCACTCCCTTACCAAGACAGCTGAGAGGCCTCCTCCTTCCTCCTCTTCTCCTGTTACAGCACATGTGGGGATTCTGTGGTCCAAAGAGCACAGCACCAAGTTGGAGGAGGGTAGTACTCATTGCACGTGTACTGTCATAGGTAGAAGCATCTTTAAAAGGCTGCAATAGGGGCCAGCTCCGTGGCGCAGTAGGTTAATCCTCCGCCTGCGGCACTGGCATCCCATATGGGCGCCGGTTCTAGTCCTGGCTGCCCATCTTCCAATCCAGCTCTCTGCTATGGCCTGGAAAGCAGTGGAAGATGTCCCAAGTCCTTGGGCCCCTGCACCCACATGGGAGATCAGGAAGAAGCACCTGGCTCCGGCAGTTGCAGCCATCCGGGGAGTGAACCAACAGAAGGAAGACCTCTCTCTCCCTCTCTCTTTCTCCCTCACTATAACTCTGCCTATCAAATAAATAAATAAAATCTTTTTTTTAAAAAAAAAAAAAGGCTGCTATGCTCACCTTTCACCAATGTTTGCACCAAGTTCACCTCCAGCATCTTCTTATACACTGTCTGTATCAAGGAGCTCCTCGCCACCTGAACACCTTTCCATGCGTGGCTGGTTTCTGTCCCCAGCAGTTCCCATCTTAACCCTTGGGAGTCACACACATCAAATAGTGTTCTTAAATAGTTATTAAACAGTACTGGGGCATAGATCCCCTGTCCTCTATGAGTTTTTCCAAGCTTGGTTCTTGAACCTATTTCTTTCATTTTGGTGGAAGAGAATGGGGTCCATGGAGAAGCAGGAAAGCAGGTAACCACTGAAGGCCAAGTGCACTTCAAAGCAAACGTCATTCCTGAATGGCAGAACCAGGTATTGAACCATTTAAGCCCTCTGAGGGGAAGGATTCATATCTGATTCACTCACTGCTGTATCCTAGGATGATGCCTGGCACATACCTTGTGCTCAATTGATATTTTTTGAACAAATGAATGAATCCGAGGATCTCAACTCTCACATTATTTTTTTACAATGTAAAGAAAACAACATCAATTATAATTTCCACGCTGAGCTCATATCTTGGGACCCTTGGATACAAAACACAATGATACTCTAGCTGTAACTGAAATGAGACCTACATCAAGCAGTCTTAGAAGGCACTTAAACATGGCTCAAAAATCGTGTGTGTGTGTGTGTGTGTGTGTGTGTGTGTATGTAAAGAATTCCTAAAAGTGATAAGGAAATGTTTGACCACCTACCTCCCATACCCATGGATTTAAACTTTGTTGGCTTGTCCTAAAGCATTAAGATAACACTTGCTCAAGAACATATTTCAATGGCTTGGGTAATAGCTTTTTTTACTACACAGTAAGAATATACCTGGCTCTGACATTAAAGTTGTCATTTGCATTTTTTCCTGAGATGTGGCATTATAATGAAAGTTAACTTTTCTGTTGAAAAGAGATGTGAAACTAAGATGAAAATGAACACTATTTCAGAATAATACTACAGTTGAGTATACCTATGCATGATCTCATTGTATTTAGGCATTGTCAAGAATCTCCTACTCAATAGCAGATGAGGTGACATCTAAAAAATATAGCTAGAGGCACTGACATTAGCTATTGTGGTCACCTTTTCATCATGTGCAAAAGGACAATAATTTTAAATTCATTTATTCATTCAAAAAAAAGTTTTTTAACTCCTCAGATATGCCATGTCTTGAAAGTTTAGTTGCTTTCTGCAATGAAGAGGAGAATGATCATTAGCTGATTAGTTATCTGAGTGACTATGTGGGTGGATGAATGCATAGATGTATTAGTAGGATAGATGGATGGATAGATGGATGAGTGGGTGGGTGGGAGGATAGATGATTAGAGGTTGGATGGACAGATGAATGGGTGGGTAGATGAATAGTGAGATACATGGAAGGGGTGATGGAGTCTTTCCTTGCATTTCCATGGTCACCCTTTGTCACTTCCATTTGATAGTCCACACTTACTCTGTGTCCCCATGTTTTAGGTAGATCTGGCCCTGTCCCTGACAAATGGACCCTTCCTGGCTAACAAGACCATGGATTTAAGGCTAGGCAGAGCCCATCAGTTTCTGTTACAAAATTGGAGCAGACATAATCTAGAGGGAAGTAACTCTTCAACAGGACCTAAATTTGGGAGGGTATAAGCCTGGGCCTGCTGGCTGTTTGGTGGCACACACAGAGAGCCTGCATAGAACTGAAGCCACCAGATGAGAAAGCTTTGTTGAAGGCAGGGAACAGGGAAGAATCAATTAAATGGTTGGCACATCTGAGTTTCTGCCATACCTGATACTAACATCTCAGCTTTTGAATTATGTGACACTTGTAAATTTTCTTTTTGTCTCTTAAAATGAAATAAAACAGACACCTAAACTTAAAGAGGGTGGTTGTTCCATGTACTTGGGGGGAACTAAGGTAGAATAGAGGGATGGGCATTTAGCCTAGCAGTGAAAAACCTGTATCCCACATTAGGGTGTCCAGGCTCAACACCTGCTCCAGCTTCTGACTCCAACTTCCAGCTGATGCAAATCCTGGAAGAAGGCAGTGGTAGCTCAACTAGCTGGGATCCTGCCATTCATGTGGGAGACCTGGATTCTGGTTCCAGGCTTCACACCTCCCAGCAATTGTGCGTATTTGGAGAGTGAACCAGGAGAGGGAAGTGTTCTTATTCTCTACATCTCTCACTCTTTGCCTCTCAAATTAATAAAATAAAAATGGAATCAAGCACAGTTTTCACTTACCACCCTGAATAACCCACAACCTGTGGGCCACGTGTGATCCCTGTCTAAACTTTGGAATATGGTTCTCTAATTTCAGATTGAACGATTTGGAAACTGTCGCTCCCCGTCTTCGTGGAGGAACGACACAGGACCCTGCGCTGTTCTTTTGTCTGCTTGGCCCTTCCCGGGTTTGCTGCTGGTTCTTCCCGGGTTGGCTACCGACCCTTCCACCTCCGTGGAAGGGCGGTTCCCCCTGCCACTTTCCGCACTTCCGCGGGGGAGCGGCACACCACTGGCCGGCTCTCTCGGGGGCTGCACAGGTGTTCCTCTTAGATGTTCCTTGGTGCATGTTGTCTCTCTCCTGCTTTATAGTCCTCTTCCGCCAATCCCAACTCTGCTACCCACACGCCGAGTACGCTGCTCTCCTCCAATCAGGAGCAGGTCCTACAGTTTATTGGTTGAACTGGAGGCAGCTGTGTAGAAGCTGTTTCCTCCTCTCCCAGCGCCATATTGTGGGAGAGCAGATGCATAGAATAAGTCTTAATTCCAGTAACTTAGTCTAGTCCGAGTTGCTCCCAGTTGCTCCCCACAGAAACCAGCTCCATGGTTCTACTTCCCAAATACTTGTATTTTAGTTTCCTTAAAGCAATGGCTTTTCTTTTATTGATGGCTTTGTAGTCAATCAAGTAAGTAAGCTCAGCTTTGAGAATGTCCCCCTCCCCACCAAGGAATTCGATAAAAGTGTTTTCACTTTGAATGCACCAAAAGATTGCAGCTGATAAAGCATGTTTATTTTCCCAGAAGCAGTGTTTGTGTATAAAAGATTGCTAAACATTGTTTTTGATAAATGATATCCTCTGAGGGTCCTTCCAGCCTTAAAAGTCCATGATTGCATCAAAAACCCAGTGAGAACTTTGTCTTTGCATCATCACAAAATATCCCCTGGGCTTAGCACAGTGCGTGGTACAGAGGAGAACTCCGTAAGCATTTGGTGAATAATGAATGAATGGATCTGACCTATCACAGCCCTCATCCCCCGTCTACTCAATTAGGAAGACCCCAGTAGAGAACAACCTTAAGAGGCAATTAGATTCTAAATCATCACCTAAAGAAACAATTACATAGAGGCAGCATTTCCATTATAAGCCCTCCTTGGTTCCCCATGCTGGGAAGGAATAGATAGTTTCTCAGTAGCTCCAACACAGTCCATTTTCCTCCATCCTGAGCAGAAACTGTCATAGGTTGGACATCTGATGGATAAGGGCAGCTGTGTAGCACTTAGCATGGGGAGATGCTCAAGGAATGATAGGCAGAAGGGCCAGTGAAAGCATTGAATGTAGAATGTAGAATCATTTTTCATCCCTTGATTTATGGAATATGAGCGGGATGATGGTTGAAATAATCCATAGAGTTAAAAACATTTCCATCAGCTTCCCCTGTGTCTTCCTCCCTCAGCGCCTACTTCTCATTCCCTGCTCTCTCTTGCTCTGTCCCTCACCTGTCTCGTGGAATATAATTTAAATAACTAAAATAGACCTTTGATTCAATGACATTGTATTTCTGTTTAAAAAGAAAATTATGGGGCCTGCACTGTGGTGTAGCAGGTAAAGCTGCTGCCTGCAGTGCCAGCTTCCTATTTGGGTGCCAGTTCAAGTCCTGGCTGCTGCACTACTGATCCAGCTCCCTGCTGATGTGCCTGGGAAACAGCTGAAGATGGTCCAAGTCCTTGGGTCCCTGCACCTATGTGGGAGACCTGGAAGAAGCTCCTGGCTGTGGATTGGTCCAGCTCCAGCTGTCGTGGCCATTTTGGAGAGTGAACCAGTAGATGGAAGATCTCTCTCTTTTCCTTCCCTTCTCCCTCCATTCTTTTCCCCTCTCCCTCCCCACCCCGTGTGGTGTGTGTGCGCACGCACATCTGCCTCTCAGTAATTCTGCCTTATTTGAAAGGCAGAATAAGGGGAAAATGGAGAGGAAGGATGGTCTTCCATCCTCAGTTCACTCCCCAAGTAGCCACAACAGTCATGTCTGGGACAGGATGAAACAAAGAGCCAGAAACTTCACCAGATTTCCCACATGGGTGGTAGGAGCTCAAGTACTTGGACCGACACCCAGTGATCCAGCAGAGAGCTGGGTCAGAAGCACAGATCAGCTGGGACTCAGGGCTCTCATATGGGATGCCACTGTTGCAAGCAAAGGCTTAACCCACTTCTCCACAATGCCCTCCCCAATATTGTATTTCTAAACCTTCACAGACCATTGAATGTCCCCAGTGAGAGGCACCTGATGGAACTCTCCCTCCGTCCTCTGATGCCCAACCTGGTCATCCAGAACATTCTGTGGTTGAAAGAAAGATTTTTTTTCATCCTCCATCCCTCCATCTGCAGATATTCTTGAGGAAGCAGAAAGCTCGGAGGGAAATGCTCTCAGCAAGCTTCACGCTAGAGTCTAAGACCACAATGATTCATGCCTCTTCCATCCAAATAAATTCCCTGTCTTTAGAGCAGCCCTGATGAATGGAATCAGCATCCCAGAAGATTTATACACATCTTGTGGGCTTCACCTCCTCCTTCCTCCCTCCCTCTCCCCCCATCTTCTTTTCATTTTGCAGCGCAACAAAGTTTCACAAGGAATGGTTTTATAGAAAATCCATGGCTGGGGATTTACTCAGGCCTTTCTCCTAAATGATGGCAGCATAGAAACCAGTCGTTTGCTACACAATTCCAAATATTTCAATGTGAGGATTACAATAAAGTCCACCACTCTGTCCAGCAGGAGCAGGACTGGGGAGTGTCGCAGCTGCTTTCTCAGAGAGGAGCGAGACAGACCTGGAGACAAAGGCGCCCTTTGATGAGAAGGCAAGGCTGAGGTTTGGAAGGCAAGGCATTCCACCCCCTCCTCACCACAGAATGCCATGTGGAAATAGGATTGTCTGCTTTCAAACCTAGGTCAGCATCTGTGGGGCATGAAAACAACAGCACAGCAGACGAAAGAGTTTCTCTGGATGAAAAATGGCTTCATCCCTTGATTCATGTTTGCAGTTAATATAATGACCTTTAGAATCGAGTTGCTGAGAATTGGATAAAGTTTAAAAAAAAATCCAACAAGAAAGCTCTAGGAAGATGATAAGAGATTGTTTAAATGCCTGCTAATCGGGCTCCATGCCTCCTGTGACCTACACTATAAACCAAGGGAGTAGACAAGTAGACTTGGCTCAGCTCTTCTGGTTCAAAATCTAATGTGAGAATTAAGGGTCACTTTGATGATCGGCTTCCATCCAGGGACAGATCTCTATGGCCGCCCAATGTTAGCGTCAGTCTCCACGGAGGTCACCAGGGACGTGAAGTGGTCCAGATGACCATCCTAGGGTGTGTCACACATCTGTCATTTATGTTTCAATCACCACAGAGCTGATGCCCCTGCCTTTGGGCAGTGTAGCATAATGTCCCCATTCTTTTAGTCTAAAATTCTCATATTTCTCCAAAACAGTGCCCATCCCTTATTGTTTAGAGTCCTTTTAAAAAAGATTGATCAGATCTGGCATTGTGGCATAATGGGTTTAGCCCCCGCCTATAACAACAGTATCTGATACGGGTGCCAGTTTGAATCGCAGCTGCTCTGCTTCCAATCCAGTTCCCTGCTTTTCCCTGAGAAAACAGCAGAAGATGGCCCAGGAGCTTAGGCCCTTGCACCCACTTGGAAGACCCAGATGAAGCTCCTGGCTTCATCCTGGCCCAGCCCTCATCCTGGCCCAGCCCTGGCCATTGTAGACATCTGGGGAGTGAAGCAACGGATGGAAGATCTCTATGTCGCCCTCTCTCTGTAACTCTAGCTTTCAAATAAAATAAATATTATCAGAAAAGATGGGGACCAGCACTGTCCATCACCTGCAATGCCGGGATCCCATATGAGTGCCAGTTCAAGTCCCAGTTGCTGTGCTTCCATTCGAGCTCCCTGCTAATGCACCTGGGAAAGGAATAGAGGATGGCCCAAGTGCTTGGGCTTGTCACTCATGGCAGAGACCCAGAAGAAGCTCCTGGCTCCTGGCTTTAACCTGGCCCCTCCCTAGCTATTGCCGCCATTTTGGGAGTGAACTAGCAAATTCAATCTCTCTCTCTCTCTGTAACTCTGACTTTCAAATAAATGATTTTTTAAGGAAGATATATTTATTTGAAAGTGTGCCAGAGAGAGAGGGAGAGACAGGGATCTTCCATCCACTGGTTCACTCTCCCAGTGGCCACAATGGCAGGGACTGGGCCAGCCCGACTCCAGGAGCCTGGAGCACTATCCAGGTCTTCCATGTGGGTGGCAGAGGCCCAAGCACGTGGGCCATCTTCTGTTTTCCCAGGCACATTAACAGGAAGCTCGATCAGAGTGGAGCAGCTGGGACTCAAACCAGTGCTCCAGTATTGGATGCCAGCATTACACAGCTAAACTCACTGTGCCTTAACGCTAGCCCCACTCTCTGCCACCTGGGTCCAAGATGGTTCAGTTCCATCTTGCTGGAGCTAGGTTTTGCATTATTGGATTTGTGTTGCCTCCTCTTGTGTGTTCTAGTAAATTCCTTCCTGATTTAGATGAACTTTGTTGATTCCTGTCATGTGCAAGCATACAGCCAATTGATACAAGGAGTCTGGTGCTCCGCCTCCCGCACTGTGATCACAGTCAGGTGTGTCCCACGGGGCAGTGTCAGAATTGCAGAATCCTGGGCTCCCTGCTAGATCCACTGAATCAGAACCTGCATTTTAGCAAAGGTTCCTGAGTGATTCATGTATATGTTCAAGTATGAGAAGCCCCGTTTTATAAGTTTGTTTTCATCTACTTGAAAGGGGAGGGTAAGGGGGGGAGAAGGGAGAGGAGAGAGAGGAGAATCTTCAATCCACTTGTTCATTCTCAAATACCTACAACATATAAGTTTATTTTCATCTACTTGAAAGGGGGAGGGGGAGAAGAGGGGAGAGAGGAGACTCTTCAATCCACTTGTTCATTCTTTTTTTTTTTTTTGACAGGCAGAGTGGACAGTGAGAGAGAGAGACAGAGAGAGAGAAAGGTCTTCCTTTTGCCGTTGGTTCACCCTCCAATGACCGCCGCTGCAGCCGGCGCACCGCGCTGATCCGATGGCAGGAGCCAGGATCCAGGTGCTTTTCCTGGTCTCCCATGGGGTGCAGGGCCCAAGCACCTGGGCCATCCTCCACTGCACTCCCTGGCCACAGCAGAGAGCTGGCCTGGAAGAGGGGCAACCGGGACAGAATCCGGCGCCCCAACCGGGACTAGAACCTGGTGTGCCGGCGCCGCAAGGTGGAGGATTAGCCTATTGAGCCACGGCGCCGGCCCCACTTGTTCATTCTCAAATACCTACAACACCACTCTGAAGCTGGTAGCTCAGACCTCCATCTCAGTCTCCCACATGGGTGGAGAGACTCACGTCCTGAGCCATCACCTGCTGCCTCCCAGGGTGCTGAATTGGAAGCAGAGCAGCCAGGACTGGAACCAGCCGGTCAACATGGGATTCAGGCACCTCTAGCGTGACCTGCTGTAGCACAACATCTTCCCCAGAGGCTTCACAGAGATCTACTCAGTCTCTGGGTCAGAAAAAGCTGCAGCTGTGTCCTTAGGAAAGCCTCACCTCTTGTCTGGGTCCACCTGCTCCGTCTCCTAAATGGGTGTTCTTTCTGCTTCATTATTTCATTTTTTCCCTTCACTGGCAAATCTGTACTGACCCAAAGACACCATGCTGACAAGTGGAAAAGCTCTTCCTTTGGGAAGGTGGCAGCCTCACAGAAAAGGATAGAAGCAAACATTTGCAACACTGTGCCTGTCAGTTTTCTCCTTTATGATATGGGCACAGTAAAATAGTATCTACTTCATTAGGTGTTTGTGATGGTTGCCTTCTTAAAAATCCATGCCAAAATAAAGCCCAGTCCTTGCAGGTGATAACTGATCAATAAGCACAGGACACTATTAATAGTGACTTTGAGCCCTACCATTGAGGTATGTCATTGTATTGACTTTCATTTCTTATGTGCTTAACAATTGACCAAGTATAGGCCTGAAGATCTTGACAGTGCATGATGTAACTCTCAGAGCAACTGCAGGAGATAAGTACTGATGTTATGCCCACTGGATGGAGAAAAGGAGGCACATAGAGGTACCAGCTACAGTGCAGACGTAGAGGGGTCTGAGGAATGGGTGAGCACACAGAATATGAATGATTCAGAACATGAATGATGCAAGTATGTCAAGTAAGTAGTAGCAGTGGGTATAGGGTTGTAGCCCAGAGAGGCAACAAGCAAGCACAAAGGATAGAGGCAGGAGGAGTGGCCAGGATGAGAGATGTGAATGGATAGGAAAGACAAATGCATTTAATTTTGACTCAGTGGCAAGCTTGCTCTCTCTGCCTGTTGATCTTCCTCTGTCCACACAGTCCGAGAATTTGAGCTACATGGTCAACAGCACCACTGATTTTCCAATGGGAAGTCCCAACATGGCCACCCAACCTGGGAAAAAAAAGAAAAGAGGAAACAGAGTAACAGATGATTTAGCCTCTCCCCTCTTAGGGGCACACAGGCCTGGATGGTCCCAACCAGAGAGCTCTGAACACCTTTGACTGACAGCTCTGTACAGGTGCATGTACCACGTGGCCGGGGCAAGGTTGGGCTCTGTGTTCTGTTCTACCTCAAACAAGGCTCTGCACTCCCCAAGCTCTTGGATTGCTCCTTGTTCATTTCTGTTTCCATGGCCTCGTATAGTGCTTGGCATATGAAAAAGTACCTCATACGTTATTGAACAAGTTGCAACCCCTCCATCCAATAAATGATACTGTTGCTTAAGTTCCATTTGGTATAGAGGGTGTTGGTTCTTTGGATTCCAATAGATAAAGTTTTTTTTTTTTTTTTTTTTTTTTTTTTTTTTTTTTTTTTGACAGGCAGAGTGGACAGTGTGAGAGAGAGACAGAGAGAGAAAGGTCTTCCTTTGCCGTTGGTTCACCCTCCAATGGCCGCCGCTGCAGCCGGCGCACCGCGCTGATCCGATGGCAGGAGCCAGGATCCAGGTGCTTTTTCCTGGTCTCCCATGGGGTGCAGGGCCCAAGCACCTGGGCCATCCTCCACTGCACTCCCTGGCCATAGCAGAGAGCTGGCCTGGAAGAGGGGCAACCGGGACAGAATCCGGCGCCCCGACCGGGACTAGAACCCGGTGTGCCGGCGCCGCAAGGTCAATAGATAAAGTTTTATCTGAAAAATCCCAGATGCTCTTTGTCCTTCAAGTTTCAACATAACTGCCACCTCCTCCAGGCATACCCCTGACCATTTGACCGAAAGAGTCTGCCCGTATACCAGTCACTGGTCACTATCTCCCCATGTTATTTTCATCACGTCTTAGTATCTGTACCTCCTCACCCATGCATTTAAATACTTGTACTAGGGGACTTTAAAAGTTTCCCGGGGCCGGCGCCGCAGCTCAGTAGGCTAATCCTCCGCCTTGCGGCGCTGGCACACCAGGTTCTAGTCCCGGTCGGGGTGCTGGATTCTGTCCCGGTTGCCCCTCTTCCAGGCCAGCTCTCTGCTGTGGCCCGGGAGTGCAGTGGAGGATGGCCTAAGTACTTGGGCCCTGCACCCCATGGGAGACCAGGAGAAGCACCTGGCTCCTGCCTTCGGATGGGCGCGGTGTGCCGGCTGCAGCACGCCGGCCATGGCGGCTATTGGAGGGTGAACCAATGGTAAAGGAAGACCTTTCTCTCTGTCTCTCTCTCTCTCTCTCACTGTCCACTCTGCCTGTTAAAAAAAAAAAAAAAAAGTTCCCAGAGGGGCCAGCGCTGTGGTGCAGTGGGTTAAAGCCCTGGCCTGAATTGCCGGCATCCCATATGGGTGCCAGTTCTAGTCCCGGCTGCTCCTCTTCAAATCCAGCTCTCTGCTATGGCCTGGGATAGCAGTGGAAGATGGCCCAGGTCCTTGGGCCCCTGCACCCATGTGGGAGACCTGGAAGAAGCTCCTGACTCCTGGCTTTGGATTGGCGCAGCTCTGGCCATTGCGGCCATCTGGGGAGTGAACCAACAGATGGAAGACCTCTCTCTCTGTCTCTACCTCTCTCTGTAACTCTGTCTTTCAAATAAATAAAATAATTCTTTAAAAAAAAGTTCTCATAAAATACACATTATCTTTATCCTTTTGTAAAGATATATTTGAAAGGCAGAGTTACAGGTGTGAGGGAGAGATAGAGAGAGATCTTCTGTCTGCTGGTTCACTCCCCAAATGGCCGTAATGGTCAGGGCTGGGCTAGGCTGAACCCAGGATCTTCATCCAGGTCTCCCACATAGGAGACAGCAACCCAAGCACTTAGGCCGTCTTCCACTGCTTTCCAGGCTGTTAGCAGGGAGCTGGTTCAGAAGTGGAGCATCTAGGACTTGAACCGGCACTCACATAGGGTGCCGCATTGCAGGCAGCAGCTTTACCTGCTGTGCTGTATCTCTGGCCCCCCACATTATCATTTAATTGCATTTTCCATGAACCTTTTATATCCTGTCTTATTTTGTCTTTCTTCTTCCATAGAAACAGCTCTGTCAACCCTTATGTGTCACAGATATCCTGGTATTGTCAAGGAACAGAAAGTGGAGCAGCTTTGACTTGCGACATGTTGGGGTCAGGATGCCCTTGTGAAGCAGGTGGGAGACACCTCCACAGCTGAATTTGTGAATGGAGGCACAACCACAGTTGAGTTTCCAAGCAGAACTGCTGGAACTGGGCTGTCTGTACCCACGCACCTGGGTACTTCCTGGCCTCAAGAACTAGGCTGAACTGCAAATTTGGGAAAATAGCTGATCTTTGTAACAGGTCAGTCCCTTTCTTGCAAACATTCTTGCCACACCAATCACAATTCCTGACAAATAGGAGATGTAATTAACAACCCCCTTATAGTTTAAGTTATAAGCACAGTCATCACTTTGGAAAATCGCAGAGCATAGGTTCAAGGCTGCTGAAATTTTGTGTCTCCTGGATTGCAAATATTTTAAGCTCCACCTCCACCCCCCAGAATGTAACCATTCTTTCTTCTCAGCTAGGTTGGTCTAACCTTGGCTGACAATATTCATAGTATACAAAACAGTGCCTGGAATGCGGCAATTGTGTCCCCAAAAAATTGTGACTCAAGGAATAGCTCTCCTTGCTGGTGACAGTTTCTATACGTGTGCCTCATTTTGTGGAAGTCAAATACATGAAAATCCAGTATTATATTTTTAAATAATTTAGAAGATTCTCCCACTTGAAATTCCAAAGAAGATACTACAGCTGGCTCCATGGGGGTGTGAAGTGACCAAGTGTGTCATCACTTTCTTGGGACACAGTAGTTACAAAAGGTAGCACGGGGGGCGGGCATTTAGCTTGGCAGTTAGAATGCCACATGGGGTGCCGTCATCCGGTACTGGAGTACCTGGTTTGAGTTCTGGCTCCATTTTTTTTTAATTCACAGGCTTTTATTGGGGTTCCACTCCCGGGTGAGGTTCCACGGCCCCAACAGAGCGGGGGGCCGGGGAAGTCGCACGTCAGAGATTGGGAGAGCTCCTTTATAGATTCAGGGCATGGGGGTTAAAGGTTGAGGCGGGTCTGATTCTCATTGGTTGACCTTTAGGCACCCTCAGGGACCTTGACAAGGACTTTTCTTCCCCGCAAGTACAGGTAGGGACTTCTCCATTCCCGGAAGTATAGGTCTTCCTTCCATGCAGATCCCAAAGCTACCATCCCAACCTTTTGATGATAGGAAAGGGGGTGACGATGAATCTCTCTGGCTACTTCCTGCTGACTGGGGATGTCATCTACAGGGGCCCGCTATGGGTATCTTGGGGCTCCGCAGGGACAGGCATGGATGGATAGAGAAGCATCTGGTTGACTGCTTGGTTGCTGAAGGCTTGTTTCATTCCATTATCACCTGCTGTAAACACTTAAACAGACACTGTAGTATACAAGTCAGGGTGAGAATAGCAACCAATGATCCTAAGAGTGACATCAACCAGGTAATGAAAGGATTTCATAGAGGAGAGGAAATGAGTGGGGAGGGGGGGTTCTCTGGACCCTTGTGAGGATTGTTTGATGGACGTGGTCTAAATCTGATTCCAGCCAAGACCGGGAGAAAGGCCACTCAACTTTTGCAGGTAGAGGGGTTTGTCTGTAGAGAAATTCTGAATAATCATACAACATTAAATGGGGGAGAGGACTATCAGTGCACACAGGTTGGGAGTAGAGCCATTGATACTAAGATTAGGCTATGATTACAAAGGAATGAGGCCCAAGTGGGCTAGACAGGGTCTAGAACAAAGGACAGAGTCATTATTAGAGAACTCAAGAAAGGTACTATCTAAGCCACGACTAAGTTCTCTGATTGAGAGGCAAATAGAACCTGACAGAAGGGGCTTGATAATAATCTGGTGGGCTTTAGGCCTTGTAAGTTAAGAGGCCCAGATCTGTCTGTCTCTTCACATGGGGTACATCCTAAGGGAGGTGTGAACCTCCTTGGGGAAGGCACCCTGTTGACTTCCATTACCCAGCTGGCCTGGGAGGAGAGCTGGCCAGGTAAAGGCAGGTGGCATCTCTAACAGGAAATTTAGTTCTGCCTGCAATGTTGCTGACCCTACTTGGCCGTCCCGTCAGCTGCGGTGGTCACTTTGGAAGCTGGGCTGAGTGAAGGGCTTTTCATCTTAGAGTCTAGCTCCATTTTTGATTCCCGTCTCCTGCTAATGTGCACACTAGGAAGCAGCAGATGACAGCTCGAGTAGCTGGATCCCTGACACCCACATGGGAGACCAGGGTTGAGATTCTTGCCCCGGCTTTGGCCTGTCCTAGCTCCTGCCTTTGCAGGCATTTGGCAAGTGAATCAGTAAACAGAAGATCTTTCTTTTCTGTGTTTGTCTCTGTCTCTCTCAGTACCTTTCAATAATTCAGAGAGGAGCATGCATTGACTTTAGAAACTGCAGAAGCTCCTGTCTCAGTTTGCATCCTCTGGAGTTAGAAACTGGGGTGTGAATTTGTTAGGGATCCAGATCCAGAGAGGAAACAGGTTTGGAATAGGAGGAAGTAGGATTGGCAAAACCAACCAGACAGGGATCTCTGGAACAAGAACGGGTTCACATCAAAGTGACTCAGAAGGTGTCAGGATGTCTTGGTTTATAGTTCTGTGCCACTGAGTGCCAGAGGGAGGCTGCCCCAGGAGGAGTGCAACCTGCTACCCACAAATCTGCAGCGAGGCAGACCCTGTAGGAGCTCCCAGGCCATGGCAAAGCAGCTGCAAGCCACACTCCTTAGAGCTGGCCATCATGTTCTACCTCGAAGGGGCACCTCCACTTTATGCATTTCAAGCTCAAATCAAAGCTTGCAGAAGTCTGGCTACTGGGTGTCCACTGAGTTCCTGCTGTCTGCTAAGATGAGCTGCAAATAGTCTAATTCCTAAATTAGAAGTCACGTGCTGTAAGTGCTTGCTAACTTGGCAGGAGCAACACTGACATAACTTCACAAATAATGATGTGATCCGAGGCAGAAGTTGCATTAGATCAATTACCACTCTATTTTGGTGCCATCTGAGTAGCTCTCAGTGTTTATTTCAGTTCACCTATTTTTAAACCAAAGCTCTCAGGCTTGTGAACCACAACCATGAACAAGTACCTTCCTTTTCCAGTCCTTGATAGCATCTGGCTCACATTTTGAACTCAAGAGAATGATTTGAATACAGGCACCCCACCCCCAACCCCTGTCCTCTGTAGCTTTATGTTGTGTCCTTTAATTAGTGGAGGGGAAGTGGTTGCTGGGCTGCAAGGAGAGTCGGGCACTTAAGGCTCAGAAAAGAAAGGAGAGAACATTGGTATGATGGGGGAATAAAAGAAAAGCTTGTAATGTGACAGGAGAAGGTTTGAGTTAGACTGGGGACTATTTTCCTATTGGAGAAGGATGTCGCCGGCAAGTAGGGCTGTCAGGAGGAATCATGAAATGAAGATGCATGTCTGTGCAGCTGGTGTTACGGGCTGAATTGTGTCACCTCCTGATTCACATGTAGAAGCCCTAAGCCCAGGGATCTCAGAGGGTGACCTGATTTGGAGATATGAGGCTTGACGGAGGCGATCAGGCTAGAATGGAGTCATTCCGGTGGATCCCGGGCCAGTAACCCTGGTGTCCTTGTAACAAGGGAGCACACACACACACAGAAGGGAGACCATGTGAAGACACACAGGGGGAAGGTGGCTGTCGTACGTGTTGAGTGACTGTGTTCACACGCAACTCACGTGGAAGAGCTAGCACCCAGTGTGCCGGCATTAGGATGTCTTTGGGAGATAATGTGGTTCAGATGAGGTCATGAAGGTGAGGTGCTTGTGATGATATCAGTACTCTGATGGGAAGAGAAAGAGGGGAGGCAGAGATTTCTCTCCTTCCAGAGACTCCACCAAGGAAAAGCCATGAGGGGGTCCAGGGAGAGAGCAGCCCTGTGCAAGCCTGGAAGAGTCCTCGTCAGTCACCTGACACCAGGCCAGTCCATGCCTTGGCTCTGGACTTCTCAACTTCCAGAATGAGAAGAAATAAATGTCTGTTGTTTATAAGCCACCCCATCTGCACTATTTTATTATCATGGCCAAAATGAACCAACATAGCCCTCCACAGATAGAGGAGCCACTGATGCACCTGCGAAAGCAGCAGATGATGGCCCAAGTGTTTGGGCCCTCGCACTATGTGGGAGACCAGGAAGAAGCTCTGGGTTCCTGGCTGTGCCATGGCCCAGCCCCAGCCATTGTGGCCATGTGGGGAATGAACCAGTGGATGGAAGCCCTCTCTCTCTGCCTGTCTCAATAAATTTCTAAAAAAGAAGTCTCATTGACCCTCTTAGACTATCGTGCATCCAGGGCGAAGGATGCCCTGACTCAGAAAGCAGAGAAGTCTGGAGGTCACGTCCCTGCCTGGTGTAGGGGGTTCATGGAGAAGCAGTAAACGCGCCTCTCTCTACTCTTCCCCACTCTGCCATTCGTCACTCCCCACCCTCTTGTCCCCATCAGGAGCCATGCTGATGGTGACGCAGATCTCCCTGCCATCCAGTGCCCTTGTGTGAGGGCACTCCAAGAAGTTTGTGGAAAAGGCAATTGAAAGGTAAATTTGGGTGCAAAAGAAATTGAACCCCGTGCATACTTTTTTCATGATGTACGTCTTCCATGAACTTTTAGAGGATCCCTAAAAGGAACTTACCTTTTGATTCCGTTTCCCATGCATTTGCGAAGTCCCCTCGTGTATCAGGTGGGCATGGTGGAGTCATCAGTGTGGAAAGGAGGTTGTGAGATAGCACATGTGAGGTGAAGACACGCAGCAAGTGCTCAGTTAACGGAAGGCATACCCGTCCTCGCTGTGCTAAGCAAGAACCTACATTACACTTAACCATTATCATTAATCACTGTAATTAGTGCTTATAAATTATATTTAATGGGTGAGTCATTATTGTTATTGGCAAGTGAACGTTCTCTTTGAGTCTCTCTGTCACTCGTGGAATGTGCCCTGAGTCACACAAGCCTGGCTTTGAAATTTACAACAGTGGGACCGGACCGGGAGCAGGTGCTTAGGGGGTCTGTGAGATGGATGTGGAAGGGGACACAGCAGATGCCAAAGGTTGCCCAGGAGACAGTGGAGTGGAAACGTCCTGAAGAGAGGAACCGAGTGCAGAAGGGAGGGCGGGGGGACAATCAGGGGGTGGGCAGCCTTGGCCAGGAGACAGCGGCAGGAACTGTTTTCTTCCCTACATACTCCCCTCCTGCTTAGCGTTGAGGATGGAGCCCTGAGTCCTTAGCACCACGCTCTTACCTCCCAGTGGCCTTGTTGGAAACAGATGACAAAAACCTTCACATTCACCATGGGCCAGGGGGGGCAAGGTTTGTGACAATAGTAGTTTTTATGTGTGTATGTTGTGTGTGCAAGTATATGTGGTATGTATGAGTGGAGTATGTATGTGAGTATGTGTGTTATGTGTGTGGTATGTATTGTGTGTTGTATGTGTGGTGTATATGAATGTGTTGTGCATATAGGTGTGTAAATATATGTGTGTGGTGTATGTGTATTGTGTATACATACATGTGCAGTATGTATGTGGCATGTATTTATATGTGTGTGGTATGTGTGGCATGTTTCTTTCATGTATATGTGTGTTATGTGTGTGTGCTGTGTATATGTGTAGTGTATATATGTGTGTGTGGTGTCTATATGTGGTATATATGTGTGTGGTGTGCATATATGTGTGGTGTGCATATACGTGTTGCATGTATATTTGTGATGTGTGTACACATGTGGGTTGTGTGTATTGTGTGTATTTAGTATATGTGTGTATGTGTATGTATATGTGTGATATATGCGGTATGTATGTGTTGTGTGTATATTTGGGGGGAGCTGTGTGCTTGTGTGGTGTGTGTGTACAGTATATGTGTATGGTATGTGTGTGTGTTGTATGTATGTGTAAATGTGTGTAGTTTTGGTGGTGGTTTTAAGCCCTTCTTTGTACCAGGAAGTCTATGAAGCACTGTGCATGTGCAGCCAGTCTCCAAAGGTGTATCATGGAAATACAATGCATGGATTCAGAAAATTTTTTGCACTGAAATAAACCTAACTTTCCACTCAATTTCCTTGTATTTTCTGAAATGCTCTCAGATTCTCCTGTTCCATACTGTTACCATTTTCGTAATGTACACAGTATTGTTTCTCATCTTACAAGAAAAGGAGAGTTAGACTTGGGTGTAGCAACTTGCTTAAGGTCTCATTGCTAGCAGGTGGCAGAGGCAGGATTTGAACTGGGAATTTCCGCTTGGAAACCAAATGGAATTCAAGCGAGTCCTGGGGTAACTTGCTAATAAGCCTGCCATAACTGAGTACCACGGACCTGGTGGCTTACAGCACGGATAACTGTTTTCTGAAAGTGTTAGAGACCCCAAGCCCAAGATCAAAGTGTGGACATGGTTGGTTTCTTCTAAGTTCTCTATCCTTGGCTTGTAGACGACATCATTCCTCTGTGTCTTCATATGGTCCCCCCTCTGCATGTGTGTGTGCTCTAAACTCTTCTTGGTTAGGGACACCAGTCACACTGAGCTTCAGAACCCACCCCGATGAGCTCATTTTAACTCAGTTACCTCCTTAAAGACCTTATCTCCAAATCCTTTCACTTCAGTGGTGCTGGGCACTAGGACTTGAGCATAGGAATTCGGGCAGGCACATCTCAGCCCCTCACAGCCTCTCAGCTGTGCTCCCTGAGGTGTGAACACACGTCATCCTTAAGGCCTGGCGGTTTCATGGGTAACCTGAATGCTTGCAGCAGTGGATGGTACCTAGAGAGAGCAATTCCCTTTCCAAAGCTCTCTGCCTTAATCTGGTTGTGCTAAGGACAATGTCTCATCTAGGGGCTAATGATTTTATCATTTCTCCAAAACAGATCTCCCCTTTGAATTAACACAGCAATCTGGCTAACTAACTAGAATGAAATTGCCTTGTTTATTTCTGTTGAATTAATTTGTTTTTCCTGTGATGACGTAGTCCAGGCAAGAAATGCCCTGGCTTCCTTTTTGGGAAACTCATGTATAGTTTCTTTTCAAATAAATGTATATTTTTGAAACAGCAGAGTCCAAGGGTGAGCATTTGGTGCAGTCATGAGGATGCCCATGTCAGAGCGCCTGGGTTCCAGTTCCAGCTTCCTGCTAATGTGCACCCTGGGAGGCAGCAGATAGTGGTTTTAGTGACTGCCCTGCCACCCACATCGGAGACCCTGAGTTTCCAGCTCCCTGTTTTGGCCTGGCCCAGCTCCAGCTGTTACAGGCATTTGGGTAATGAACCAGTGATAGAAGATCTGTCTACCTCTACCTCTACCTCTACCTCTACCTCTACCTCTACCTCTACCTCTACCTCTACCTCTACCTCTACCTCTGTCTCTCTGACTTTCAAATAAATAAATATTTTACAAATGAGAAAGAAGCAAAAGCAATGAGCACACGGGAGTAAGACCTACAGCCCCTTGCACTGTTGAAACAGAGAAAAGGAATCCAAATTTCAAAAGCCCGAGGAGAGAAAATTCCCAAAGAATATGCCAGGTAGGGATTGCAAGGGGAATCTCGGCGGACGGTGGGAGGGGGAGGGTCAGGCTAAGACTGGAGTCCTAAGACGATGCTATCAAGTGGGTTCCATTGCCAGCTTTCTTCTTGAGCAACTATCGTTCCTAGAACAGGTTCCATGATCTCCTCCTTTCTCGGGCTTCTCATTTGTAAGATGGGATTTGTATTAGGCTGAGGATCAAATAGGACAACTCGCTGAAGTTCCTGGCCCATGATAAGCGCTGAATAAACAGCAGCCCCTACTAGCTTCCTCCAAGGCAGATGATCGTAATGGGTACCGGCCAAGGGCTCTGGGAGTGCAGCCAAAACTGCCCCGTCGCATACATGAAATGTCTTCTGAGGCTTAAATTGGGGATTCTACTCTGTAATAGAGCCACATTTGTTTTAATTTGAAAGTAATGCTTTAAATTACCATCAAGGACAATGAATGCTTCAGGACAATGGGCTTGCAGTGTCCCCCACCACAGCCCTTCTTTCTCTTGGATTCATGTGCTGTGAGCTCCGAGGGGCATGGAAGGCTCCCCCCATTCACCAGGGGACATTTATGACATCTCTGGAGATAGTTCTGGTCGTTACAACTTGGGGAGGGGTGCTACTGACATCCAGCGGGTGGGGACCACAGATCTGCTAAACACCCCACAGTGCACAGGACAACCCGCAGAAACCTAAGCAGCCCCAAACATCAGCAGTGTTGACGTCGGGAAGCCCCGGAGAGCCCGGAGGTCTGCATTGTGGATCCCCAGCCGTCCCTGTCTTGCCTTTGTCATGCTTTTCTGGCCCATTGCTCGGCATCTGCCTTCTATTTCTCTCTTGTGACCCCTTCCCCAGTTACCTCTCTGCATCCTTCTCCACCTCCGTCTCCCTATCCCTTAATGCCTTTCTCTCCCCCCGCCTCCCCATTTTCGGTGTTTGTGGCCTTAAGTGTAGCATGATGGAATATTACAACTACAGGTAAACTGTGTCAAGAAACCCTTACTTTGAAAATAGGGCAAGAGTGTGTATTTGGGGTAGTGATTAACTCTGGTTGAGATGCCTTCATCCCATATCAGAGTGCCTGGATGTGATTCCTGGCTCTGTCTCCCAACCCCAGCTTCCTGCTAATGGTACAACGGAAGCACAGTGATTTGTTCTCCTTGTCCATGGCTGCCTTCATGCCACAAGAACCAAAAGTGGGCACTTGCTATAGAGACTGTATAATTAATTTGAGTATTTATTCCCCAACTGAGGACTTGAATGCCTGGAGTTTTGCATTTATCATACTAAGAGAGTATGGTGTATGTATGTGTGTGGGGGGGTTTAGATTGGATTAGGACACTAGGGTGGAGACCTCAGGATTTGAATCTTAGTGGCTTTATAGGAGATGCATAGACATGTGCTCTCCTTGTCTTTTTTTTTTTTTTTTTTTTTTTTTTTTTGACAGGCAGAGTTGATAGTGAGAGAGAGAGACAGAGAGAAAGGTCTTCCTTTTTGGCCGTTGGTTCACCCTGCAATGGCTGCCACGGCCTGCGCGCTGCGGCCGGCGCACCGTGGCTGGCGCACCGCGCTGATCTGAAGGCAGGAGCCAGGTGCTTCTCCTGGTCTCCCATGGGGTGCAGGGCCCAAGCACTTGGGCCATCCTCCACTGCACTCCCTGGCCACAGCAGAGAGCTGGCCTGGAAGAGGGGCGACCTGGACAGAATCCGGCGCCCCGACCGGGACTAGAACCTGGTGTGCCGGTGCCGCTAGGTGGAGGATTAGCCTATTGAGCCGCGGCGCCGGCCACTCTCCTTGTCTTTCACCATGTGACACGCTGCAGATCAAGAAGCAGGGAAAGCTTGGAGAGAGGGACCTTCAGCAACAAGGTTGGCGTCTTCTTGGGGTGAGATGTTGCAGACCACACCCCACCCCATCTGTGTTTATGAGCACTTGTTACCGCAGACTCTTAGTCACCAGCTGATTATGCCTCTCTGAATGAGGAATTGCAATCAGTTTACTCAAGTCGCAGAGTAGGTATGGCAGAGGCTTCTGGCCCCAGAGTGGCAGCTCTATGTGGGATGCAGACTGTGGTTAACCAGTTGGCTGGTTATTCTGATCCCGTTGTGTTTCATCATGTTTTCTTCCATCTTATTGACTTCTGTGAAGACCGGGGAGAAACTATGACGGACATAGCAAGCAGGGAGGAAATCAAAGTCTCTCTGTACATCAGTCATGACCAGATACTTCAATTCTCAGGCCCATCAGTCCCTGACCTGCTTTGTAGCACAGGGGTTGTTGCTAAGCCAGCCCCGTTCATCTCAGTGCTGAAGCTGCTGGGGTAATGGGCTTCAAGGCTTCTTAGCCGACAGTTTGCTAGACAGCTGTTTGCTTAGAAAAGAGACCTTTAAGATATACGACAGAGTGCCTCGGAGCAAGTGCGTCCTGTGGAGGGCGGGACTTCAGGCCAAGCACGAGGTGTCTGCTCATTGACTGGTAACGGAGACATTATTTGCTTCACCTGGAAGGTCCACACCTCTCACACGGAGGAGAGACTTGGAAGGCACTTGCCCTTCTTTCTTTCACTTCACTTCTGCCATCTAAGGCATTTCAAGAGAGACCTTTTCACTTCATCATAAACTGTCCCAAAAGGCAAATCCATAGAGACAGAAAGTGTAGTCAACCTGCATTTCAACAACTTCTGATCAGAAATATTCAGGAAAAGTAATAATACAGCAATTAAAAAAAATACAGCCCAGCAACTGTCTCCATTGTATCAGGAATTTACATTGTATTAGGTCTGATAATGTAATCTGGATGATTTAAAGGATACAGGAGGATGAGAGCAGCTTCTAGTCAAACGCTGCACCATTTTATATTAGGGACTCGAGCATCTGCCCTGGAACCAATTCCCCTTGGATAGCGAGGGTTAGTGGTTATGTGGGACTGGGAATGGGAACTGTGACTAACTGTAAAATAAGTTTGTGAAATCTTACGGGAATGATGAAATGTCTTAAAAATAGATTATGTTAGATGGTTATAAAATCCTATCAATTTGCTGGAAATTGTTAAAGAAAGTTTGGGCACAGCATTGTGGCGCAGTGGGTTAAGTTGCTGCCTGTGATGCCAGCATCACATGTCTGAGCTCCAGTTCAAGCCCCGGCCTCTCTACTTGCTAATGTGCCTGGAAAGGCAGCAGATAATGGCCCAAATCCTTGCACCCCTGCCACTCACATGGGAAACCCAGATAGAGCTCCAGGCTTCTGGCTTCACCCTTGTCTGGCCTCAGACGTTGCAGCTGTTTGGGGAGTGAACCAGTGGATAGAAGATCTCGCTCCCTTCCTCCCTCCCTCTTTCCCTCCCTCCCCCTACCCCCCTTCCATTTAAATAAATAAATCTTTTAAAAATACTTAAAATTGGCAAATGGCATGGTCTATAATTTATGCCTGAATCAAACTGTTGGTTTTTAAAAGAGGAGGAATGTGGAGGTAGACCCTGGGCAGCTGTTGATACCCTGCCCATGTTCCTGAGGCCAGCTATGTTCCTGTACAGGCTAACTGGCCTCCACCTCAGTCCTAAAGCTCTGGCCACCGGAGGCCACTCTGTGTGCCTGTGTGGCAGGTGGGAAGTGCCAGTAACTGGGAGGAGTTACTGTATGAATACCTCGGCTCCCTTGCGCTGGTGTCACGTATCCTACAGTGTCACCCAGAGTTCTCTGAGCAGCACTGAGGTGCAGTGCCTGTTGTGGTATCTCACTTCATTCGTTCTTTTTCACTCCCTTCTGATGTCTCTTGGGATCTCTGAGCACATACTATTAAATCCAGCCAAGTTTTTGTGTCAGTCTTCCTGTTGGGAAGACATATTGGAAGTTGGTAAGAACTAGAAGTAGATGAAAGAGTTTGAATGGAAAGTGAATCATAGACTTCAGGATCTGATAGCCTGGGTTTCAGTCAGCTCTACCTTGATAGCTGACTGATATTTCCTCTCTTTCTCATGTCTCA
The DNA here is from genome assembly GCF_051225735.1 of Oryctolagus cuniculus. Lineage (NCBI taxonomy): Eukaryota > Metazoa > Chordata > Mammalia > Lagomorpha > Leporidae > Oryctolagus > Oryctolagus cuniculus. Next base: position 57,663,244 of record NC_142885.1, read on the forward strand.
TCTTCGTGGCACGCCTGCTCTAGGAATGGTATGAGGTTGCAGGACGATTGTGCAGCTGGAGCCCTTAGTCGGCACAGAGCTGGCACAGTGTAAGTTTCTAATTACACATAATTCTATGGGGTGGTGATTTGTCCACCAAATAGTCACAGACATTTGAACCAGACTGAAAAGAGGATTAGTTGGATTTGCTGGGGCTCATCCGGGGAGTGTGCATTTGTAGCCAGGCCCAAAAGCTCTGATCTTGCTGCTGGGGTGACATGGATACCACCCTCACCAAATGACATCTTTCACTCTGTTGTGGGCAGAACTGGGAACAGACTATACCTCATTTTGTCTCAGTGAACAAACTGGATTGAACACTTCTCCAAAGGGGCCCATTTAAAGTAATATCAAATATTAGTAGAATGTGTCTTATGACCTTCTGAGAGAAACGACATTGTCTTCTCTCTCTTGGTCCCAAATTAAGCCTAGATCTCTCATTGGATGGAAGAGTGATTCTGCTTTGATTGATTGTGGCGCTCTGCAGAGGTATTTCATTTCTCTTAGCCTGTGTCCTTATCTGTACAAAGGAGACAATAATGCTTACCTCAAAGGGATATCCCAAAGATTACACAGCTCAGGATAGGCAAGCAGCAGCAGCCAGGTCTAGACTGCAGCAGGTGGCCTGCAGACATTCACCCCTTTATCTCCCTCTGTTCTTGCTTCTCCAGAGATGAGAACTTGGGTAGACATTTGGTTCCTTCCATCTGCAGGAAACAGACCATGTTTCTGGGCCTCAGTGACCTTCATGAAACAGGCAGAATCAATCCAGCAGGCAGGGTGAATACGTGGCATATACCACCATTCTTCCTTCCACAGCAATGGCAGACATTACTAATTGATCATGGCTCTTTTCATTTGAGTTTGGAGACAGTCCCAGAATCTTTTCCTGCATGGTGCTGTGAGCCACCACTACCAGCTGATCAAATTTGGCATTTGGGATGAAAGTGATTTGCCAACCCCTGGCATAAGCGTAAAAGCAACAGAATTTAGCACAAGGTCTGGAACTCAATAAATACTTAATAAATAGATGACTAATGGATAAATTCCACAAGTTTATTTAATGCTGCCATTGCCTGTGTCTTCATTAGACAGTGTTTTTTAAAGATCAAGGCCAAATTGCACCAGGCCCTCCTCTTGAAATGTGAGTCGTCTCTTAGCGGTCACAGGTTTCAGATGGTACCCAGAATGCTCCTACATTTGGGTACAAAAGTGCCTCCTCTGAAAATATGTAGATTGATAGATGATGTCATCTTGGGAGATTAAAGCTCCTTTCGTGACAATATTTTTCCAAGTGCTGGCTGCACAGAAACTTCTTGGAACTATAAGCAATTTGAAGAGCTTATTGCAGCGACAGAGGAGAAATCCTTACTTGGTAGAGCATAGCTGACTATGTTCTGACCATCTCGGAACTGAGAGTCGGGGTCTGCAGCTGAACTGTAAGGCCACACCCAGTGGTGGTCTCCTTGGGAAACTGGTTTTCGCTGTTGGAATGAATGGCTGCCCTTTTAAAGCAAAGACCAGCTTCAGACATGAAGTCTGCAAGGGTGAGCATCCCGTGCTATTAATCACTGCAAGATTGATTCCTAGTCCTGTGTTTGCCTCCTTTTAATGTAAATTTTAAAGTATTAATTATGTTTATACAATTATGAAAGTTAAATACACTTATAAAACTGCAGAAATTTTGAAAGACAAAAATAATCCATAGATTCACAAAGATAATGACTATTTTAAACATGTTATGTGAATCCTTTTTTTAAAAAAATTAATTTATTTTCCCTTTGTTTGAAAGGGAGAGAGAGAGAAAGAAATGTCTTCCATTTCCTGGTTCATTCCCCAAATGCCCACAACACCCAGTGCTGTGCCAAACTGAAGCCAAGAACTAGGAACTCACTCCAAGGCCCCCACTTGGGACAGGGACCAAAGCACTTGTGCTGTCACCTGCTGCCTCCCAGGGTACACATCATCAGGCAGCTGGATCAGACACTGGAACTCAAACCAGGCACTCAGATAGAGCTTGCACATGTCCCAGACAACAACAGATGCCCACCCATAGGTCCTATTAATATCTGAGATATTTCACTATATTGTCATTAAGTGATGAGTGTATGTGTGTGTGTGCACGTGCATAGTCGAGGGGCTTAAGGTTGAGCTGGTTCTCCCTGCCCGAAGATTTAATCATCTGTGTCTGCATAGTGAAGCTTCGTAAAATCCGAAAAGGACAGAGTTCAGATGAGTTTCCATGCGGCCGTGTTCAGGTTGAGGTTCCTGGAGGGTATGGCGCAAGGGAGGCTTGGGAGCACTGACCCTTCCCGCATGTATGTATGCATTCACCCTCACCTACGTGTGCAACTGTTCAGCATCCTGTGCTACATCCTTTACGAGAAGCTTGTAAGTGGGATTCTCTGGGTTCTGTGTTCTGCTCTGGCAAATTAATTTAACTCCAGGAGGGCTTCAGGGGAAGTCCAGTGTACAGTCAGTTTTTCAGAGGGATGGGTAAACGACTCGGGGCTGGTGATTGGTACAGAAATGAGGGGCAGTCTTGGAGGTACTGAGTCCTTGAGCTGTGAGATCTCAGGCATTTAACTCCAAGGAGAGAGGACACTAGAGGATACCTAGCTGGTATCTGTTACAGACTCAGTTGATGCCTTGGTGTGTGGGGACCACACCTGGTCACAGACACCCTCTGTGTTGATTCTTGCAGTGTAAAAGCAGAGGAAGAGTTATTTTTCTACAGAATTGATGTCAGGATACACTGTGTTGTGCATAGTTAATAGACAAATGTGGATTTAGTGAAGCAAATATTTTAATGAGATATAGTGAAATTATTGTGATATAATTTACATACCACAATAATTCACCTGTTTTGGCATATTTACAGGGTTGTGCGACCATTACTGCAACCTGATTTTATAGTATCTCCATCACCCCTCCTCCTGCCTCCCCAAATAAACCACATACCCATTAGCACCAACTCCTCCTTTCTCCCTCTCCCCTGCCCCTGACAACCACTAATCTACTTTCTGTCTCAACACATTCGTCTATTTTGGATGTCTCCGATACACTGAATCACACAGTGTGTGGTCGTCCGTGCCCGGCTTCCTTCCTTAGCATAATGATGTCTTGGAGACTCAGCCGTGTGGCAGGATCAATCAGGACTTCCTTCTCTCACGTTGCTGAATTGTAGTCCAGGGCACCATTTATGTTTTCACCACACTCAACGTCTCTGTCGTTCTCTCCCGGTTTCTAAGGCTCAGTTTGCTCCAAATCGTCTTCCTAACTGTTTCTCAAGCGTCTGCAGCCCCCTCTGCCTCCTCTGGTGTTTTCCTACAGAGCTGCTTTCTCCTTTCTTTCGCTGTCTCTTCTGAAAGTGTCCTGGCTTTATTTACTTTATTTATTTCCCATTCAAGCCTTTCTTCATGCATGTGGAATTTTTTGGTGCATGGTATCAGATGGGAGACCAGCATTGTTCCAATGGAAAATAAGTTGGGTTAGCAACATCCTTTCAATAAGCCATATTTCCCTACTGGATCCCAGGGCTGTCTTTGAGTTGTCTTACAGTGATCTAATTGTGTTCCCATTCCCACCCCAGATACATCACAGTTATTTCTCTATATTTGACTTTATGATGTATTTGATACTTATTAAGGTATGTGTATATTTGCCTTGAATGTACTGATATATGCATGCATGTATTTGTTTATTTTTATGGATTCTATGGCATTTCCTCTTGCATTAATTTAAATTCATCTTCCACTTCCTGTCCCCTCCACCCTAAAAGGCAAACTTGTATTTTAACTGATAGTGGAATTTTCAGTTAATTTTATAGAGTTTTGGTAAGATTTGCAGTTTTTCATCCTTTTAACTCAAGAACATGGTACTTATTTCTGTTGGTATGGATGTTGTTTTATGAAATTCAGTGAGATTTTTAAGACGGTTTTAATAACAATTTTCATAATGTAATTCCTGAACCTGTCTTGCTAAGTGGTTTCTCAAGTTGTTTCACTGTTTGGTTCTATTGTGACTATGGTACTTTTTCCATCTAATGTCCCCCATATCCATTTTTAGGTCTTTAATGCTAGGATAAAAGAAAGGTTCTTAATATTTGTACATTTTATGGTTCCAGTTACCTTACAGATACTCATTGATTCTAACAGGTTTATTTTATTTTATTACTTTTTTACTAGAATTTATTAGGTTTATTTAGTATACAAGCAAAGCATTAGCAAAGAAGAGAGTCTTTTCTTTTCCAGTGCTTACACTGATTATTTTCCCGTCCTAATGCATTTATAAGAAATTCTGTCCTTATTTGAAAGTTTTTGCCATGCATAGCATTTTTGTTCAATAGCATTTACTGTATTTGAGTGATTTCCTTCTGTTATGTTTTATTCCATGTCTTATTAGGAATGACTATCAAAGGTGGGCAGATTGACTTCTCAGATTCGTCTTTAACATGCTGATGTAATTGAAAGTTTTGGTGATACTATTCCTGATTCAGATCAGCTTTGAATTACTGGAACAAACATCACTTGATCTTAACACTTTGTTCCTTGATTCTGGTAGCTTTTTCAAAATACTTTTCTTTATTCATAAGTAAAATTTACTTGTCGTTTTATTTTTTTGGTGCTTTGCTTACTAGAAATGGGATTTTTAAATAATCAAAAATTCTCTGTTGTTTTCAAGGGCAAAGGTTCACCCTGTACCAAGTTTAGCTTGCACACCCGTATACCTGTAGAGCTGTTTACCTGTACACTGATTCTGGCACACATCACACCAATTGAACAAGAGTTTCTGGGCGTGGGTTTTGGACATCAGTATTCTTCAATAAGTCTTTGCAGGTGATTCTAGCATGAGGTCAAGGCTGAGAACCACTGTGCATGATTTGGGATTATTTAAATACTATTAGGACAGTATTTTACGTAAGATTGTATAAAGTTTAGCTTTCAGCTTCTCTCCTCTGGGGTCTTAGTAGGTGGTAAATCCCTCATCTCTTTGTGGTAATTGTTTTCCTCAAGCTTTCTGCCTTCCTTTGGGTGATCTGCCTTTGTTTCAAGCACTTAGCCCCTTAACCTAGGCTACCCAGTGCTCTCTTATGTGCAGTGTCCTCTTCCACTCTCCTTTTCTTCTGGAGTTTTTGTTAAGTCTTCCTTTTTACATGAATGTGTTTCCTTTCTTCTAACTCTCACTTGTGGCAGGTTTAATCTGGGTCTTTAAAAATGAATGTTTGAATTTGTTTTTCCTTTCCTCCATTGTTTATGCTTTCTATTCTGTTAAACCCAGTCTCTTTCATTGCTAATTTTCTGCCCAGAGTTCCTTTCAGTGTATTTTGTTTTTATTCTAAACTTCTGGGTTCACGAACAATCTCCTTATTGTTTTATTATTCATTCTTTTTAATGCAGACATTGCACTCTATTTGTTTTCCTGACTATAGATAGTTTTTGCTGTATTCTATAGATTTTGGTATAAAGTGTTCTCTTATTTATTGCTTTAAAAGGATTGAATTTTATTATTTAGGATTATGTATCTCAATCTTCAAGTTATTAAAAATAAGTAAAATAAATAATGAAATATTTCTACTATTACTGGCTTATGGCTTGAGAAAAATCTCTTTTATTTCATACATTAAAATTGTGTTCCTGTCCAGGTATATGATAGATTTCATGTTTATAAGAAAATAATATTTATTTTCTGTTAGGGTAAGTATGTTTCTCCATGAATCTATTAAATTGAGTTTGTAGGTTACACTATGCAATTTCTCCATGTCCTTACTTATTTTTATTTCTATTTATCTGACTGCTATGGAGAAGAAGCGTATTGATTTCTTCAAATATTTATGTATTCGTTTTATCAAGTTCTCATTGCCTTATAATAGTTTGCAGGTTCTGTGCTTGGTGTTACCATGTACTCAGTGCTGCTTCGAGCACTTTTAGACATTCATTCGCTTATCTAAGCCCCATCACAATCCTAGGAGAAGGGTAAAAAGTTCTCCCAGTTTCCCAGGTAAAGAAGAGACAAGAACATGAAACAATTTGTCCCAAGTCCCAGATGTGTATAAAATATATGCAGGATTCAAACCCAGGGTGGATTGGATCCAGAGTCTCATTCCCAACCATTGCTTCACTTCTGCCATCTGTGGCCTGGTATTCCCCCACCTCTTGCCAGTGCCCTCACCATTACACGGCAAGCATAGGTTCTCCATCTTCCCGTGTGACCCCTTTCTGGGGACTCCAGTCCATGCACTCCAAGTGAGCAGCAACTCAAGCCAGGGTCATCAACACCACTCACTGAGATGTCAGTAAGATGTGGCTGGGAGTGCAATGCATTCATTAATGCAGCCAAAGTGCCCTGAGCAACCACCACGTGCCAATCAGGGCAGTAGACAAGGCTGACCAAATCCTGCCCTCATGCGGTGACTCCCCCAGCAGGGCGAGACAGACGTAAGACAGTAACCAGAGCCAGTTGTAGATGAGCTGCGGTAGATGCTCTGGCAAACAGAACAACGGAGAGGTGGCCGGGAGTGTTGTGTTGGGGGCTGTGATGCCAGGGGTTAGTCAGGCAAGGCTTCAGTGAGCTGACTTGTCTGTAGCAGCGTGGATGACATAGGGAAGGAGACAGGAAGGTATCTGGATGAAGAACATTCCTGCCGGCGCTGCAGCTCACTAGGCTAATCTTCCACCTTGCGGCACTGGCACACGGGGTTCTAGTCCCGGTCCGGGTGCCAGATTCTGTCCCGGTTGCCCCTCTTCCAGGCCAGCTCTCTGCTGTGGCCCGGGAGTGCAGTGGAGGATGGCTCTACTGCTTGGGTCCTGCACCTGCATGGGAGACCAGGAGAAGTACCTGGCTCCTGCCTTCGAATCACCGTGGTGCACCGGCTGCAGCGCACCGGCCGTGGCGGCCATTGGAGGGTGAACCAACGGCAAAGGAAGACCTTTCTCTCTGTCTCTCTCTCTCACTGTCCACTCTGCCTGTCAAAAAAATAAAAAAAAAAAAGAACATTCCTGATAGGATGAACAACTGGGCAATGCTGCGGCTCCAGAGGTGGCAAGGAAGCCAGGTGATGGAGGAGCATGAGTACAAGGGAGGGAGGGCCAGGTGCAGCAGACCATGGAGGTGTTAGGGACCCGGCTGCCTCTCTTGCTGGCTCATTGTACCACTGACCTCTATCCTCGTGGTCACAAGATGGCTGCTGAGGTTCTGGCTGCTGTCCATCCCAGGCAGAAAGAATGAGAATGACAAGAGGAAAAAGAAGGTACATCCCGAAGTATCTAGCACCTTCTTTCAAAAGGATTTCCTGGGAGTTCCGCCTGTAGCATATCAACTGTCATCTCTCATCACTCCTCACTACACAAAGGCTGGGAACCATTGCTTTGGGCTTGGGGTACATTATCATTCCAGATAAAATCAGAATTTCTTACCAAACAGGAGGGGAAGAATGAATAGTTTATATGCAGCTGGCAGAGGCTGGTGTGTCAAATGGCCCTCCAGTAAGCTCCTGTTGCTGTTAACCATTATGGAACAGAGTCCTTAGGTGAGCAGGTAAAGGACTGGAGCAACAGGTGCAGGACAGACTGGGATTAGCATGCAGATTGGAGGTGACAGCCAAGATGGGGAGCAGGAGGGGACTAGCAGGGATGGCAGGACTGAGCTCCCCAGCTCAGAGATGCACGGGCTAAATACGGGCATCTGGGGCTTAGGGACCTTTGGAAAAGCTACAGTGGTGAAGCTGATAAAGTGAAAGATTGGACAGAAACCAGCCAGATTGAACATACCAGTTGCTTTCAATCCTTTTTTGGCAAAACAGTATTTCTTCACTTTTTTGTGTGTGGACTTTTTTTCCTAACCCATTCCGTCGCTCCTGTTAAGCCTGCACAAATAGTTTGAGTTTTGATGAATCATCGTTAGAGAAAACCCAAAATGACAAAAGAAGTACAGCGATGTAGCAACATTATTCCTTTATAGATCGCAACAGCATGTATGTACACGTGAAGAAATAGATATCCACGTTATTTGTTCGGTCAATAGATGATGTTTGGAACGGAAAAGGAATCAGACTCCTCCAACAGCTGTGCTCCTTGGGAAGTCCTGAGGACTCCAAAGTCCCTGCCTCGAGGGGTCTCCCCGCCCGGCCTGTTGCACTCAGGCAGCTCATTCTATTTTCTCCAGAGTACTCCGCACTCTGAGAGTGTTCATCTAACAGGGGACTGCCAAAAGCTCGTGGAAATTGGAATTAAAAGGTGGGTTTGTGTTGGTACGAAGATATTTTGAAAGCCATGGCTTTTTCATAATATGCATCTCCATTAGCATTCGGAAGGTCCCTTGTGTTCCCCACCGGAGGCCAGGGACTTCCTCTTAGCCAGGGTTGGATTTCCACGAAACCTCAGTACGCTGCTTGTCCCAGGCCTTGAGTAGGTTCTCAGTAAATATTCAGTGGCTGTGATTGGCTGACGTCTGCCAGGCAGGGCACCCAGTGAGTGCTCAGTCAGGGCTCCGCCTCCTCGCCTTCATCGTGACCACCACCATCATCATTCTTGTAATGGGCACAGCCGTAAACCTGTAGCCCCAGGGGCCAGATTAGGCAACTCTGACGCCATAGTAAGCATTTCTTGGACAGGACAGCAGTGCCTGCCAGTCTGGTCTGACGCTGGGACCTCATGTGCACCCCCTTTCAAACATTTGAGTGATGTGAGTGTGGCATCACCATGGTGAGATCTCACAGGTCAAAGTGCCGGTGCAGGCCAGGGTCTGATCACCCTTTCAGCAGTGCCGCCGGTTCCGATTTTCTCCATCTGGCATCTCCTCCTCCCACCTCTCACCTTTCAGCTCCTCTCCCGTAAGCCCCACCCTTGCAAGTTGGTGGGTTTTGCCTGTGATGTGTTCCAGCTCCTCTTGTTGCTCTCCCTCCCCCTGCCTTTCCTCCCTGTCTCCAGATCTTTGGCACAGGAAACCCTGTGGTTACAGGAGTGATTTGCTACCTAGAGCTCCCTCTGCTGATATCTGGGTGGATGATTTGCCTGAACACCCGCAGGTTTCAGAAGCACATCTGGGGGTCGGGCAGGGTTTGTCTGCGGTCTGATCTGAGGCTGTTTTCTCCTGTTGGATGGGGCCGGGGACAGGTGCCGTCTGTCCATGGCCTCTCCTGCGAGGAGGGGCTCCAGGGAGGCCTTCAGCATCCTGGCTCCTCTGGCCTCAGTTTGTAAGCACTTGCTAGAGAGTCAGGGATGGTGGGGGGTGGGAGGGAGGCCTGTGCACAGCTCTCTCACTGACCCAGAAACAGGTGACCCACCTGTTTCTGATTTCTGTCTTGATGCAGAAGTGAAACTTAGGGGGAATTTTTACTTTTTTTAAAAAGCGAAGTGAGGTCAATTTGTAGAGTACGGGTAGAAACAGACTCCAATAAACCAAGGAGAGACAGGCACATGTTTGCGATTTTCAAGGAAAAGCAGCAAAACCATGCACTTGGCCAGAGTGGACTCTGAGGCTACTGTTGGCTGCGTGTTGAGCCCCTGCACTGCGGCGTCCTGGGGCGGCGCTGCTGCGGGGGAGGACAGGAAAGCCCCAGGCGGACAGGCCTTCCACCCTGCTTGCTGCTGCCCGGGCCAGCCGCTTATATAAAACAGGGGACAGGCTGCTGTCCACACTCACCTGTGCCCTTGCCCATCCCCAAAGCCTGCAGACACCCAGACGTGGTTTTTCTTCACCGTCTAGGAGCGGACGTTGAGTTTCAGTGCTGTCAAGCATCCTGCTTCCAATCGCACAGTTCAGTGTCACGAGTTGGTGCTAGAGGCTGGGTTCCAATCCACCAGCTGTTCTGCTGCCCCCACCCCATAACAGGTGTTCATTTCACAGACAAGGTTTACTCTGGGCCCTGCACTGCGGTGTCAAGTGCCAGAGATGGTAGAGACGAATGACATGAACTCCTGGCCCTTGGAGTAACTGCACTCTTCTATCCTGGATTGAGTGCCCCTTCTTCCAGGTAGCCTTCCTTGACTACTTTTTTTTTTCTCTCTGATATCTTGGGACACTCTTAATTTACAGCCCACCGATATCTAATATTATGAAACTCATGATAAGAATTATCTCATTTCATCCTCACAAGCAAGCTATAAGATAAGCCTTATGATCAGCCCCGTTTTGCGGCTGAAGGCATTGAGGCATAGAAGTTAACTGGTGCAGAATGTGTCAGCGAGAAAGTAGCAGAGCTGGGGGTCTGTCCTGGGTGTTCGGGCTCTTGTCCACTCCACACACTGACTGCTCTTCCTGCCCACACCCCTCTCCTGCTGCCCTGACCTCCTGGCCACTCCTGGGGCCTGAAGACCCCTCTTTTCCTGATCTCCCTCAATACCCCTAGCTCACAGCTGGGCCTGTCCAGGAGCTCAAAATCACGCTTTAACTGATTGCCCCCTCTTTCCACTGGAAAGTGATGATGAGACAAGATTTGGGGGTGTGGGTAGGGAGGGAATCCCACACATCAGTTGGAATTTCTTTAGAACCCCGGTTGTCAGTCAAGCGAGCATGGGAACCATATTTAAAAACAGATTTTCGCTAGAGAATCTACGTCATGCTGTAGTTTGCTTGCCCAGCGTGTAACAGGGTCCAGTGCATCTTTGTTGAGTAATGGAGAAATCTTTGAGAATTGAGAGTCACTGCTGTGGCCAGGGCTACAGCCGGAGTCCTAGGCGGTACTTTCTGCTCTGTTGTACACACCCCACTCTGCCTGTCTCACATTGTGCCACCTTGAGAGCTAAAGGCAGAACTCTCCTAATGTGAAAAGGCTCTTTGTGCTTGGTTTGATTTAGGGACACATGACGCCCACACCCTGCTCCCAGGGGCTCAGGCACTACGCACAGCACCAGTGCGCCCCATGAACTGAGCTGGGCATTTCACATATGCCAAAGTACACGCCCACCCAAGCCGCCTGCTGCTTGGCCTCACTTTGGGGAAGACGCTTGGGGTCTGACTTGGGGCAGGAGGAAGGACCTGGTGCCCCCGGGAGCTTGCCTTCCTGCTCTTCCACTTCAGATGATTTTTTCATCCTAGAAACATCACATAAACTGTTGATGGCATCCATAACCTGCCTGAGGGTTTAAACCTCCTTCTTGGTGGTGTTTTATGAGTTAAGATAAACAACCCTCTCTCTCTCTCCCCTCCAGGGACTTGGGGCCCTGGATCCTTAACCTCTCTCTTAAGCCTCTTAAGAGGACTGTGGCTAAATGTGTCTCATGGAGGAAGCAGATGACATCACTGTTGCTCAGGGAAGAAATGCAGCAGAGACCTGGAAGCAGAGATGGGCCAGAGGCAGGGCTGCCAAGAGTCCCAGAGGAGGCCCTACTGGGATGCTGGGATCGGGACATGGTTTAGACACCAAGGGAGAGAGCTGGCGACCTGATGGCTCTTGGGGACCAAGTCATCCACCCACTCCTGTGGCACTAAAGAAGCAGTGGTCCCTGGTGGGGAGGGGACAGCTCAAGGTTGTGTGGCAGGAGAGAGGCTAGGGCTGCCTCCCCTACTCACTGCCTCTTTGCTGTCAGACCCTGAGCCCCAGGGAGCACCCAAGTGGTTGCAGGGAAGTTGGCTTCCTGCCAGTGCCAGCGGTGAAGAACGGGCCGTTGGCCAAGCTGATCAGCACATTCTCTCTCTCTAGCCACAGTGATCGGTTTAGGGGTGGACCTGAGCAGAGAATCCTGGGGAATACTGACTCTCCTTTCCCCGCATTAGAAATGTGCATGTGGTGCAAGGAGTCTCAGCTACTGAGGGCACACATCTGTGACATGAGGAGAGGACCCATGGAAGGAAGAGAGGAGATACGGAAGGGAAGGGAGTTCTAAGTGGTGGTTCTGAGCAGCTGGATCGGACCTCACCTGAAGTCTGCTCTGGAATGTTCAGTTGTACAATCCAGTAAAGTCTACTTTTTAAGAGGGGTGTTTTCTTGCTTGCAATCCAAAGATTCCCACCTGATAAAGAGGTGGCAGGAGACTGGTGGCCCTGGGAGCTGGCCTGTGTGCCTCTATCCCATTCCTCAGTAGACGCGCTGAACCTACTGGGCCAGGCTGTAGATACTCCGAAGGCTCCCTCTGGTCAGGAGCTAGGAATCCCATCGAGTTTGCATCCGGCACTCCTAGTTCAGGGAAGTCGGTTGGCTAAGATGCATGGGTCCAGAAAACATTTTCCTGGGGGTCACTCCAGTACCTTCCTCTCTCTGGTGAACCTTAAGAACTTTGGGCATGTCCCTGTAGTGATGCCAGCCTCATTACATTTAAAAGATTTTGTTGGGTCCGGTGTTGTGGTGTCGTGGGCTAAGCCACCACCAGTAATGCTGGCATCCTGTATGGGTGCTGGTTTGAGTCCTGACTGTTCCACTTCCAATCCAGCTCCTTGCTGATGTGCCTGGGAAGGTGGTGGAGGATGGCCCAATTCCTTGGGACCTGCACCCATATGGGAGACCTGTAAGAAGCTCCTGGTTCCTGGCTTTGGCTTGGCCTAGCCCTGGCTGTTGTGGCCATTTGGGGAGTAAACCAGCAGATGGAAGATCTCTCTTGTGTCTCCACCCCCCCAAACTCTGCATTTTGAATGAATAAATAAATCTTTAAAAGTTTTTATTTGTTTACTATCTGAAAGGGAGAGGGGGAGAGAAAGAGATCTTCCATCCACTGCTTTATACTCTGAACACCTTTAACAGCCAGGGCTGGGCCAGGCCAAAGCCAGGATGGAACTCAATCCAGGTCTCCTACATGGGTGCTAGGGGCCCAACCACTTGGGCCATCTTCTGCTACCTCCAAAGGAGCCTGTTAGAAGGAAGCTGGAATCAGAAGAGGACCTGGGACTTGAACCAGGGACTCCAACATGGGACTCAGGCATCCCGCATGGGGTCTTAACTAGCGGGTCAGACGCCTGTCCCAGTTCCACTAAAGTTCAGTAACTGACACCTGCGTGCAGTTGCTCGGGGGAGGGGAGCTCAGTGCTGGCTCACGTCTGGAGCGCTGAGCCTGGCCGGCTGTGTGACACAGGTTAGTGTTCATGGATGCTTGTGGAGGCGATGACCTGATCATCACTCCCTACCTCGCTCTCTAGTGGATCCTCTTTGCACTCCACTGGCTTCCCTTAAAATCAGGATGAGGTCAAAAAGCACCGTGGACCTGATGTGCTGCATTCCCACAGGGCGTGCAAGTCCTGCACAGGTTGCCAACCCCATCCCGCGTGGCTGCATGCAAAACCCTGGACCGGAGAACAGGGGCGGGAAAGACCGGATGCATTGATTCAGGGCCTGCTGGGGATGCAGCTGGAGCTGGGAAGAGGCAGCTCAGGCTAGGAGGAGCCCTCCCCGCTCAAGGTCACCAGGAAAGAGGGGCCAGGACTGGAAAGGACAAGACCCATTCCCCAGGAGTGAGCCATGTGTAGGCAGAAGGCGGGCTTCCGGGTGGGTGCAGTGCGGGGCACGAACTCCGGGGCTTTCAGCCTGCGAAGGAAAGCCCACGGGTCTCCTTTTTCACACTAAAGCACTTTGCCGGGCATGGAGTCTGTTGCCTCGTGAGTCCGCAGGGACCAGCGCAGTGACTCAGTGAGCGCCGAGTACTCCGCCAGGGGTGGGCGTGTGATTCAGGAGTCACTCACGCGCTGGCGCGCATCAATCCCAGGCGCTAGGCAAAGCCTCTTCCCACCCTAACAGCTGGGATCCAGGGGTCCAGCTGGGACCCCGGGTGGCTGGGGTCCTGGCCTCTCGCCTCCACTCGCCGCCGGGACGGCAAACTCCGGGCAAAAAGCCCCGCTCTGTTCACCCGCCTCCCGCCTGCTCGCCACTCGGGAAGGCAGCTCTCCGGACCCGCCGCTTCCAGACGCCCTGGATGTGGAGCGAGCCCACCCGCTCCCGAGCTGCCCCACTGTCCTCGCCGCCGCCGGCCCTCCTCCGCGTTCCCACTCCGGTGCTGGAGGTGTTCAACTGCCCCAGTCGCCGCCCTCCCCTTTCCCTCCTCCCTTCCGCACCTCGGCTCCGCCCCCAGCCCCGCCTCTCTCTGCCCCAGCCCAGGGGCACCCGGCCCCTGCCCTGCCCCATCGCCCGCCCCTCCTGGCTGGGACCAGAGTGTAGGGGAGAGGGGAGCCGCGCGGGCTACGCGCCCCCTCCTCTGGAGCCCCGGCCCCGCACGCGCGCGCGCGCGCGCTCCCGCCGCCCCCACCGCGGCCTCCGGCTCCCGCCTCCCAGCCTTCCCCTCCTCCTGGTGACGTCCGGGTCCCTGCCCGTCTGAAAACTCCGCGCCGCGGCGGTGGAGGCGGCGGTGGCGGCGGCGGCGGCGGCGGAGGAGGAGGAGCGCGGCGAGCCGAGGCGGCGGCGGCTCGAGTGGGAGCCCGAGCAGCAGCCGGCGGCAGCGGGAGCCGCGGGCAGTGCGGGGGCAGCCCGGAGCGCGCCGGGGGTCCCCGCGCCCCGCTCGCCCGCCGTGCTCCGAAGATGGTGGCGGCGCCGTGCGCCCGGAGGCTGGCCCGGCGCTCTCACTCGGCGCTGCTCGCGGCGCTCACGGTGCTGCTGCTGCAGACGCTGATCGTGTGGAATTTCAGCAGCCTCGACTCCGGGGCCGGCGAGCGCCGTGCGGGCGCAGCAGCCGGCGGCGCCGAGCAGCCGCCCCCGGCCCCGGCCCCGCACCGGGAGCGCCGGGACCTGCCCGCCGAGCCGGCTGCAGCCCGAGGAGGTGGCGGCGGCGGCGGCGGAGGAGGAGGACGGGGGCCGCGGGCGCGGGGAGGCGGCCCCGGAGATCCGCGGGCGCAGCCTCCGGCCCGCCGCGGGGCACTGCCCTCCCGGGCACTGGTAAGATCCCCCTCTGGGCTGGCACCTCGCGGGGAGGCGGGAGGGCAGCCCTTGGACCCTGGTGCCGGCTCTCCTCATATCCCCTGGGGCCCCTGCCGGTTGAGGACTGCTGCTGGGGGTCTGGGGAAGTTATTTCCAGGGGACGCGCCCTGGGAGGTGACCGGAGCCAGCTGGGGTTTCTGTTCTCCGGGTGCCTGGCGGTTGCCCTGACCTGTGTAGCACGCGTGGGGCTGCTGGTGCGACGCTCGCTGCCTGGTGTGTGCATCGCGCCCGGAGCCTCAGCCGCTGCTCAGGGGTGGCTCCCGCAGCTGCATCTCTTTGCCGAGTTGGGTGCAGACAGCTGAGTCCCCTGCTCGCTCTGGCCTGGTGTGGAGGCTGGGGTGCACGCCCCTGAATCAAGACTCAGTCGGGGATACCTGGGCTCACTCTGGGTGTCGTGTGTCCCCTTGGTGGCCAGCTGAACCTTCTATCTCCAACCATGTTCTCCCATCTCTCGCTCGCTCGCTCGCTCGCTCTGTCTCTGTCTCTTTCTTTTTACCTCCTCTTCGTTTCCAATTCTGGGACATGGCCCTTCACTTCTGCGAGCCACTTCCCTCTCTCTGTCCTGTGTGTGTTGTGTCCCTCCATCCCGCCCTTCTGGTATGTGAACGGTTTAGCTTTGAACCTGTCTGGCGAAGCCCGTCTGGGGTCCTTCCGCTTCTTGGCCTTCCTCCCTGTCTCCAACTTCTCCAGGGATGCCCTTCACACCTCCTTCCTGAGAGCAGGCAGCGGGCCAGGGTCTCACTCAGCTCAGGCAGGTGGGTGTGAGCCTCTGTCTTCAGGCACAGCTGATGTGCTGGGTGTCTGTCTGGAGCATGCCACTTGCCTGCCTGCAGGGATTTGCCTGGAATCTGAAGGATATCAGACACGGGGCGGTGTGTGTGCCTGTGAGACTTCAGCTTCCTTAGGGACCAAGCGCTTGTCCCTGCCGTGTGTCACGTTGGGAGCCCTCACTGAAGACCGCCTCCGTGCACAGCGTGACACTTTCTGAGCTGCTCAACTTCTTCAGAGTTTGCGTGACCCTCTGTGCCAGCGTGTGGCTCTCTGTGCCTGGAGCCAGCCCTGGGGCGGGATGTGATGGCATTTCCCACTGCTCTGTGGGGTGCAGGGAGCCCCAGGACATTGTCAGGGAAGGGTGTTGTGAGCGAATGCCTTCTGACTCCTGGAGTTGATCGTGATGTGAACTGGCAGAAACGTAACTACAAGTTCCCGCTGAACTCAGGAGCCCTACAAGGAGGTGGGGTGGAGGCGTCAGGGGCAGGTACTGCCAGCCCCGGGTAGAAACACAGAGGATCGACATGGGGGCATCAGGGGCTAGTTCAGATGGGGTTCCTGGGCCCTTTTAGGTTGAGCAGGCCACCTGTTGAAACAAGCGAACGGAGAGAAGGGGTCTGGGCTGACTGTCTTCAGGGGTTCCTGCCTGTAGCGCATCCATCCACAGTTTCCTTTTGGGCTGTCTTCTTCTCCCTCTCACCCCGGCTCAGCCGCAGAGGGGCTCACAGTTGCCAGGGTTGGGGCGGGCAGTGCCATTTTCATTTCTGATTCCGTTTGGAATTCTGGTCCAGCCCTGGAGCTGCTTTGCTTTTCTGAGGCTTCTGCTTCCACCTGTAAGCGCACGTACTTTCCTCCCACCCACGTCTCCCCGCGTCTCGATTTCTTCCCCTTCCGACTTGGACACCTAAGTCATTTGGTTCTGTTTTCAGTGCTCTTCCCTTCCTGGTCGTTGTCTACCATGCTCCTGGGTTTGTATTTTATTTGCACGTCTCTTGCCTGTCTTTCTTCCTCCCTTACATCCACCCCCGTGGCTGGCTTAAGTCTTGAAATCACAGCACACACCTACTGGCTGCAGCCAGGGCTCTGCCCTCCTCCCATTGCGCCCACCCAGCCCCTGCCCTTCCAAGGAGCTCAAGGAGACCAGAAGGGGGCAGGCTGTTCCCAAAGTCCAGTGTAGCTGGCGCTTGGGTTGCAGGCAAGAAGACTGGACGGTTCAGGAGCAGCAGAGGCCCTTGTTTCCCGACCCTGATGGGGCCGCTGCCTGCGTGATGTTCGGGAGGGAGACGCGGGCGTGGGACATGTGAAGAAACCTCGTTGTGGTTTTCCAGATGGCTCTTGCAGGGGCTGGTGAGCCACATGCTTGCGAGATGATGTCTCATGGCAGTGCTCTGTTGCCGGCGGGGGTGGTCTGGAGCTGGCTATGTGTGTGGAGTGTATTCTAAAGCTGACCTTGCTGCTCCCTTATTCCCGCCCTCCCAGAGGGTCTGCACCTGTGCCCTCTCTGTGTTTGGGGAGCTGCAGACCGGTGGAAAGACCCGATTGTATTTTTGGCGCGTTGAAGAAGCGAAGAGGAAACACCCAGCGTCTCAGGCAGGCAGTCAGAGGGCAGAAGGACGATGGCCACGTGGGTTTATCCATCAAAGATTTCCAAGCTGGCTTTCCGTCTCGCCGCTCTTGCAAAGCTCTTGCGTATTAGCATTACTGGGTGGATTGCAGCTGAGTTGCGTGGCTGTGATTCTGATTCCTTTGCTGGGTCTCCAGTAAGCTGTGGATTTTGCTGTCATCCTAGACTCGAGGAAATAGGCAGGCTCACTTAGGGAGGGAGGGAAAATATTGGGAGGGAGCTAAAATATTGGGAGGGAGCTGTCAGAAAATCAGCCTACAGGTTCTGAATAGGAGTTTTGGATAAAGCGAAAGAGAGCACTGTGTGTTAACGCAACCAGTGTTTATTTTCTTTCTCTTGAAGCCTTCACATATGTATGCCCTTAGATAAACTGTACTCAGTAAGTTTCCCTTAAGAAAGCTGATTCTTTAGGGGCCTCCTTGCCTACTCCATACACACATTTAAATGGAATGGAGTTTGTGCATTTTCTAAATTATTGATTTTTTCAGCAGAAACTTCTCATACTTCACATTATTCAGGTAACTCAGACTTTTTCAGATCTTGGCATTGACGTTGAAAGGTTGGTTCTCTGGATCCAGTTCCCCTCTGGTTCTGCCAACCTCGGAGGCCTGGCTTTCCTTTTATCCAGATGTTTTGAGACCAAAGAGAACAAAGGGTATTTTGTTGATGGTTCCTTTTTTCACACTTTCAAGGAAGTTTTATTTTGTTTGAACGATGCATTACACTTTGTATACAGAAGTATGGATCGTTGAACAATATTTATCTTACTGCAAATGTTGCCATCTGTTAACCATATATTAGAAAGTGTTAAATATATAAATAAAAGTAGACATTATTTATGCATAAGTATAGGTACAAGTATGTGTATAAAATTATGTATGCATAGATATGTATTTGTATTCCTTCCACTTTTTTAGATTCTACACGTTCTGTCTAGTTTATCAGTACTTTTTTTATCTTCTAGAAGGTTGGGTGGGAAAATGCTTGTTATTTTTCAGATGGGAAATCAACTGAGGCCTAAGTTCTCATTTACTGGGGGTTGTACAGCTTTGACCCATGGTCTTCATACGAAAAGGAAATTTGGTGGTGTGAGCTGGAGCAGATACTTGAAATCATTGTGTCCCATTGTATGTGTTTGTCCCCAGAAAACAAAAGTGTCATGAAATATATCTCTATGCTAAGAATCTGCCTCCCCCCACAGAACTATTTATGACTAAGAGGAGTCTCAATCTATTATTTTAGTATCTTCCCTATTTTGTTGTTCTTACAGATTTATTTCACATATTTGAAAGGCAGAGGGACATGCAGAAAGAGGGAGGGAGAGAGAGAAAGAGCGTGAGTGATATCTTTCATCCATTAGTTCTCTCCCCAAATGGCTCCAACAGCCAGGTCTGGGCCAGGTGGGAGCCAGAAGCCTTGAACTCCATCTGTGTCTGCTGCGTGGGTGGCAGGGGACCCAAGCACTTGGGCCATCTTCCACTTCACTTCCAGGCTGGTCAGCAGGGAACTGAATGGGAAGCGGAGCAGCCAGGACTCAAACCGGTGCTCTGATACGGGATGCTGGTGCCACAAGCAGCTACTTAATGCCTGTGCCTCAACACCAGCCCCATTTGCGTCTGTTTTAGCATTTCTGTGCACAAGTGAAACGCACACCTGGCCTGCACTGGCTTAGTCGTCACCCACTCTTTAGCTTTTGTTTGATGCTGCCCTAGGAGTTGCTATGACTGCTCTCCCTCTCTCCTTTCCCTCTGCGTCTCACCATTCCTATAGCCCAGAATGCCATCCACCAGGGACAATGAGGATATACTTTGAGAAACTAAAAAAAAAAAAAAATAGTAAAAAATACAAACCCAACCCCAACAAAACCCCAATTCACAGGGAAGGGTGTTGGAACAGAAGTCACAGGAAATATGCACATATGAAAGAGGCCTCTGCTCCAGTACCCGTCAGAGACCTGGTTCAAACCCCAGCTGTGGTCCGTCCCACCTTCCAAAGTCCTGGGCCCTTCACTTTGTCTTTGCTCCTCTATGATTGGGCTCCCCCGTTGACCCGTGTGTATGAAATAGAAAAATGCAGGTGAACCATTTAGTGTACAAATTGTCACAGGAGCTGTTCTTAAAAGGAAAGTCTTGGTATGTTTGAAAATAAGCAATTTTTTTTTGCAATTACTCATTTTCCCACACAAAGTAGGGTTTGAGTGAAATCCAAGGCAGTAAAATACATCCAGCTCTTGTGTGTGCCAGGCTTGGAGCAGGATGGGGTGTGGTAGAGCGAGGGAGTACCAACATTTATTGAGTGCTGGCTGTATGCCAAAGCATCATTTTGGTGTTTTGCATATATTAGGCTACTAAATACTTACAAAAAGAAAAGAAAGGAAAAAAGAATTCAAGAAGGAGGAGGGCATCCTCCAGTGTGACAGAGCTGAGTGCCGAGACCGGGCCGGAAGTCGCTGCTCTGGCGTCGCTGGTGCCGGGCGGGAGCGCTGCAGGCTTTGCAGACATGATCTCACCAGGTGGCTGAGTCCTCCTGACTTTACGGGCTAGGCCTGTGCTGTTCCCATTTCAAGGGTGAGAAAACTGAGGGTCAGGGAGGCAGAGCTGTGTGCTCATGAAGATCGCAAAGCCGGGGAGGAGCAGCCCTGGGATCCAGGCTCAGGTCGCCCCCTTCCCAGTGACACCAGATTTCTGAACTCTTGGAAGCACCCTCAGGGCAGCCAGATCATTCCTGAACTGTCGTTAAATAGCATTCTCCCCACTTCTTACTGCGGACTCTTAAGTGTGTGCCTGTTCCAGGAGAGGGGCGCATATACGGTTTGTCTTGCATCAGACGCCCAAGTAATGATGCCAGTAGAAGGGCAGCAAAACAGCAGAATGCCTCTCCAGCAGTCGCAGTGTGCTAGGCACGGTTGTAAACCCTTTATACACACACGTGTGTTAATTCGTTAAATCCTTGAAGCCGTGTGACAACACGTTACAGCAGCCAGAAGTCGTGGTGTTGAACATAACCAGATTGTGTTCTAGAAACTTTACAAATATTAACTCATGGAAACCTCAGCTGTGCTGAGGAAGCTGAGGCCTGGGCAGGGTGGGGGTCAGGAAGGAGATGTGACACTCAGTGAGGTCCCCAAGGTCGTCCGTTATAAACGGCAGAGCTGGGGTTGCAACCCAGGCGGCCGGTCGTCTGGCTGCTCTGCGGTGCTCCATTCTGTGTCCTCCCTCTTAGAAGGGTCTCGTGAAGACAGCAGCCTTGGAATTGTCTGTGTTGTATGGAGGCACACGGTACTTGATTCCATCAAAATGCTGGGCTCCGAGGACAGCGTTTATTTTATGAGATATATTTAAGATGTACCACATGATGTTTTGAAACATATAGATAATAAAAAGGTTACTATAGTTATACAAAGTCACATATCATCTCAAATAGTGACTCCTTTCTCTTTTTTTTCAATTGGTAAGAGCATCTCCTATCTGATGTTTCTGCAATACTCCTGAATCTAACATAGCATTAGGAAGCAGAGTGCTCTCTGCGCAGGCTTGCTCATCCTTTGGCCTCCGTCTCCTCACTCCGAGGCAGGAATGACAGTCCTAGTAGACAGGGTATTGCCCTGTTGGGAAATATGTACTGTGCATACCAGGAAATAATTGAACTTGAACTGCCGAGTTGCCCAGAGAAAGGAGTCTTGAATTCAGCTGTGTAGCCGGGGAAGGAAGGGCAAGAGGCTGCCGTGTGAGGCTCCTTGGCTGGTGGAGCAGGCCGTCCCCTCCCCACAGTGACTTCCTGCTGCTCACCCGGTTACACAGCTCCGTGGCCGTCTCGGAGAGCCTGGGCACAGGGGCCAGCCGCAGAAGCTGTGTCTGCCAGCGTGCCGTCTCAGTCACCTGGAGGATGCTTCCTTCCGCCTGCCACAGAAACTGCCCGTTAGCCCACAGATATGCATCGGGTTGTGCCCCTCTGATCCGATCCTTGTGGTTAGCTTGTCCCCTCCCTGCTAGAAGTAGGAGATGTTAAAAAGACCTGGTGGGGAAGTGGGGTGTGCCCTGGGCTCTGAACACCGGCATTGTTAGTGTCACTGGGAGCCATGGGGAGGGGGTGGGGCCCATTCTGAAGACACTTTGGGGGATGTGGGGGCAGTGAAATGGATCTGTTCCCTCTTAGATTTGTCCCGGCCACGTGCCCACTGGCTTACGTGGGCTCGTATGCTGATGGGTACTGATGAGGTAACGCGGTTACAAGCATTGGTTTCTCCTCCCAGGGACTCTTGGGTTGTGATCCTGGGCCACCATGCACTTTCTTTTGTTTAAACCCTAAGGAGTCAAGGTTTGTGGGGCCGGGAGATTGCTGCAGGGTGCACAGACAGTGTCGCTGTGGCGGTGGTGAGGAGGAGGACAAGGAGGAAGAAACCTTTCACTGAATGCTCACCTCCCACCAGATACTGAGGAAGTACCAGAAGGGCATGATCTCACTGAATCCTTACAGCATTTTGCAAGTTAAGAGCCATTGTTGTCTGTTTTACTGATTAAAAGTAATTTAAAAAGTAAGGCAGAAGTGGCCAAGCTGGGAACTAGACTTGGGTGGTGATTCCAAAAAAAAAAAAAAAAAAATGCTGTGTTCTTGGTCTCTACCCAATCAGAGTGAGTCCCTTAGCTCTAGCCCCCTTGTTCTCTGCCATCCGTCCCATTCCTTCATGCATGCATGCATCTGTCCATCTGTCTACCCCTTCTTCTATCCATTCAGCCATCTACCCATCTGTTTGTCCCTTCATCTGTCTGTCCATCCATCCATCCATCTGTCTACCCAACCATCTTTCCAATTGTTTGTCCATCTGACCATCTGTCCATCTATCCATCCCATCTTCTGCCCATCCATGCATGTATCTGCCACCCAGCCAGCCACATACCTATCCACCTATCCTAAACCCCAACAGCTGGAGTGTGCTAGACGCTGTGTCCAGCACCGGAGCCCTCCTGGTAACAGGACAGACGTGATCCCTGCCGTCCGAGGTCAGGGCCACTGCTGATGAATGGCCTGTCACCAGGAGATTCCTTTGACATGCTATCTCAGGTCACTGCTGATCTCCTTTCCCCATGGTGGCCTGTTGGACACAGAAGGAGGTGTCTGGGAAGGCGGGAGTGAGGAGGACTGTTACCCAGGCAGGTCTCCTGGCAGCCCTGAAGCCTGGGCTACTCCATTCCTTGATCCAAGCTGTGTGTCCAGTGGCCACAGGGGGCCG
This sequence comes from Oryctolagus cuniculus, assembly GCF_051225735.1. Lineage (NCBI taxonomy): Eukaryota > Metazoa > Chordata > Mammalia > Lagomorpha > Leporidae > Oryctolagus > Oryctolagus cuniculus. The sequence continues at coordinate 57,685,741 of NC_142885.1, forward strand.
GGAGGTGAACAGGGAGGAGGTGGTCAGTTTGGGGCTTTGGAGCAAGTCCTGTGATGTTTAGAATGTGGGTGGGGCCCCAATATCCTCCCTGTGTGCTGGTCGTGTCCCTTCAGCCTTGGGGGAGGGGCTCAGTGTCTCCAGCTGAAACTCAGGGTCCTGAAGGCTCTGTTGTCCCGGGGCGTGGTGACCAGGCGCACAGCCTGGCCCACAGCCAGTGCTCCACTCTGTCTCTCTAGTGGAACTGCACCTTTGGGGCTGTTTGCCCGAAGCCTTCTTAGATCCCTGGCCGCTGGCTAGGTGTTCTTTGGCCCACAGTGTGTGTTAGCATAGTAGGCACTGAAGTGGAAAGATCAGGCTATTCCCTGAGACTGTGTGGATGTTTGGAATTCTTTGAGACGTCCCAAGATCAAGCAGTAGGAGTCCCACATTCTTGTCTGAATTAAATGGCCAAGCTGAGTTAGTTATGCCCCAGACCCTGCAGATTTCCCAAAGCTCACCAGCCCCGAGATGTTTTTCACCCGTGATGCTGGGAGCCCATTCGGAAGATCTCCATGGCCCTGCAAAGAGCTAGCAATGATGATGGGTGAGTTAACCCCTTGTGGCTCATTCTTAGTACTTCTCTGCTTGGAAGCCTTCACCCTACCCTGGGCGTGATGGAGGCGTCCTCCCTCCCTCGCTGGCAGTGGATACCCGAGTACCCAAGTGCATATCAGGCCATTGTGATGGAGCACGCATGAATGGAAATAGAATCGTGCAGCTTGGTTTCCCCTTTGTGGTAACTGGCCATCCGAATCACCTGCCTTCCGCTTTCTGTGTTCCCCACGGCCTTGCCCCCTAGTAACCCCACACTGAGAACTTGGGCGTTGTCAGATACAGGAGGCAGGTGGAAGGGTAGAACTTTCCAGAGCGCCTGTCGGGCATGCCCTGTGGCTCTCTGTGTGTGTTTGTGGTGCTCACCAGGTGTTGCTACCCCTCTTTCAACTCCCTGGCTTGTGAGGGTTAAATTTGAGAATCGGGTGTGAAAACTTTGAACTCAGAAGCACAAGAATGTGGAGTGTTCAGACCCCTCATCGGGTCCCGCCTCTTGTAACCTCCGGGACACGGAGCGGAAGGAATGGGTGAGATCCAGTAGAAGTTTCCCACCCACTCATGGGCTCAGCAGAGGTTGGCCCATGGCCTGCTGTGCTGTGCAAAGCACAGAGAAGGACACATACGCTCCTGTCCTCATGGAGGTGGTGGTGTGGGTGCAGGGTGACCCCTGAACAACAGGAAGGAGAACTTACAAAGTGGTTACAGGTGCAGTGATGGCAACGGTCAGCGTGCATAGACAAGAAGGGGCTGTGGGGGAGCACCGATTTTGGAGGGGGTGGGCTTATTTCCTTCCATGTTTGATTATTTTGGAGTTATTTTACTTGCCTTATTTACTTATTTTGGAGGGATGTCAGGGTGGTTCCAAAGCAGAGAGAGTCCCGGGTATGTCACAGGCATCAGTTGTGAGCCGCCAGTGACAGCAGGTGCGTCACAGGCAAACTGGCCTCACTGGTGTGGTGCAGCTTTTTATACAGGACTGTTGTTTCTCTCTGTCTAGGGTGCATTCAGTTCTTAAATTTTACATATTTTTTTGACTAGTTCTTTAAGATGTACTGTGTCTATACGTGAGTGTAAAAGTACAGCCTGATGTTTTCTGAACCAAACACACCCAAGGAATCCACACATCCATCAGGGAACAGAGCATCAGAGCTGGCATTGTGGCGCAATGGGTTAAGCCACCCAATGCCAGCATCCCCTATTGGTGCCGATTTGAGACCCATCTGCTGCACTTCTGATCCAGTTCCCTGCTAATGAGCCTGGGAAAGCAGTGGCAAATGGCTCTGCCAACCACATAGGAGAACCAGATGGAGTTCTGGGCTCCTGGCTTCAGCCTGGCACAGCCCTGGCTGTTGAAGCCATTTGGGGAGTGAATCAGCAGATGGAAGATATTTCTCTCTCTCTCTCTCTTTCTGTGTGTGTGTGTGTGTGTGTGTGTGTGTGTGTCCCTCTCTGTAACTCTGCCTTTTAAATAAATAAATGTTTAAAAAAATAGAGGAACAGAATCAACAATATCCCAGATCTGCACACACCCCCCTGCTGCTTCCATGAACATTTGAAAGATTTGTTAATAGCTGTCTGTTTCTTTGTGCATTAGGGAAAAAAATATATGCAACACCAACCAATCAAAATGACAAGCCCAAGGCTCTTACAGCTTAGCATGCAGGTAGAGTGGCACCTAAGTAGGAGGAACTTAGTTAGCAAGATGAAAATGCCGAAGCAACAGTGCCATGCCCTACTCCTAACTGGATTCTCACCGGCTCGGTCAGTGCTGGCCATGGATGAGCTGGGCTGGCCGAGGTTTGGTACATGTTGGCTTATAAGATTTCAGGATTGTTTGCTCTTCTGAGAAGCCACTGTGTTGCTTTGTTCTGAAGTTCAGGTAGAAAGGATTTAAGGTCAGCCTTAGGAGGAGCCGTGTCTGCGTCCATCTGAATGATTGCTGTCTGTATTATAGAAAGATTTTCCGCGAGGGTGCCCTGAGCTTGTCTGCAGTGATGCAGGTGTGAACCCCTCTGGTGGTCTTTGGGACTCACCGCTGTGTGTTTGCCTCCCATTGCCTGTTGGTGCTCCAGTCCCCGTGTGTTAGACTTGAAACGAGCCATGATGAATGAGTCCACAAATGGCCCAGTAATGACTACATTAACTTAAGCCTGAACCAGGAGTCTCCTATTCCGAACCAGGGTAACAGAACCGCAGTACAGCGTTAACAGCAATTGAAGAGGGCAATGGAGACAACTTATCATTTCATAATGAGCAGGGGGAGAAGTCATAAAAGCCAAGAGCCCAAGGACAGCGTGATCATCCCGCCAAGTCTCAGTGCTCAAACAAGAGTCATGTTCATAAAACAAACAAATGTTTGGGGTACTGGAGAGCTAATGTATACATTATTTAAGGATAGTATTAAAACCAGATTAGACGGACCAAAAAATGCAGGAGCTACCTCGTTAAGCATCTTTTCTTTGGGGGTGTGGAAAAGTTATTCTCATCCCTGTTTCTGCTCCTTTCCTTGTGGAATGGGGTTTTGTTAATTAGAGATGTCATGGAAAATCTTTTTTTTAAATCCTAGACTTGTGGCTGGTTTTTTTGTTGTTGTTGTTGATTTTTTTTTTTTAATGGAGGCCCATGCTTTGCAGATGTTCACTTTGAAATAAAAGGCTATTCATTGTCTCCTTCACTCTCTCTTTTATCTCTAGCCCAGAAGGGGCAGCTGGGAGCAAAGACGCAGGGAACCCCATTTGCTCTTCGGCAGGGTTTGGGGATGGTTCTGTTTCTGATGGAAAATATGCCTGCTTTTGTTCCTGGTGCTGTTGAGGAACAATCTGTGTTGTGACACCTGATTTCCCCTTGTTAGGAGCAGGTGGAGACAGAGCTAGGACCCGAGTGTATACTTTGGGGTGGGGTGGTGACCTGCATAAGGAGAGGCAGAGAAAAACTGGGGGCTTTGCAAGTGTGTGGGCTTGGATTATTAACCCTTCGGGGAGCAGAGAGGCTGACTCCTGTGTTGCCATTCTCCTAGGTTTAGGAAGAAAAAACAAGAGCAAAATTTGGAGGAAATGAACTCTTTGTTGGACTAGTGAGTGGATCTTACCTCCAACAAAAGTGGGCTGTAAAGGGGCCTGCATTGGGGTGCTGTGGGTCAAGCCACTGCCTGCAATACCAGCATCCCGTGTGAGTACTGGTTCAAGTCCCGGCTGTTCAACTTCAGATCCAGCTCCCTACTAATGTACCAGGAAAGCTGCAACTGATAGTTCAAGTGCTTGGGCCCCTGCACCCACATCAGAGACCTGGATGGAGTTCAGGCTGCTGGCTTGGGGTTGGCCCAGCCCTGGCTGTTGTGGCCATTTGGACAGTAAACCAGAAGATGGAAGATCACTCTTCTCTTGCTCTCTCTCTCTCTCTCTCTCTCACACACACACACACATACACACACTGCCTTTCAAATAAATAAAATAAATATTTTTTAAAATGGACTATAGGAAGTACTGATGGGGAGACCTGTCACTTTATCTGTTCAGGTCAAGGTTACAGAGGCAGCAGTGGCCCATCCCCTTCTATTTATTTATTTATAAGGAAGAGTTACAGAGAGGCAGAGAGAGAGAGAGAGAGAGAGGTCTTCCATCTGCTGGTTCACTCTCCAGATGGCTACAATGGCCAGAGCTGCACTGATCTGAAGCCAGGAGCCTGGAGCTCCTTCTGGGTCTCCCACACAGGTGCAGGGGCCCAAGGACTTGGGCCATCTTCTACTGCCTTCCCAGGCCACAGCAGAGAGCTGGATCAGAAGTAGAGCAGCTGGGACTTGAACCAGCACCTATATGGGGTGCCGGCACTGTAGACCAGGGCTTTAACCTGCTGCGCCACAGCACCGGCCCCTCCCCTTCTTTTTAAATTACATACATTTCTAAATGAGTAGCCAAAATCAATTATTTCAAATCAAAATCTAATTTGGAAGGCCTGTTGGAAAATACGAAGTTCTGGCCTTCCTTCCCAGTGAGGCAACAATTTGGGGTGGGGTGGGCACTGTGCCTGCCTGCTCTGCTCACCTGTCTGCTCTGCAGAGGTGTGTTCCCCGTGAGTGTACTGCGGGGTCCGTCTACAGCTCTCCTGGTGATAAGGAGGGAAGGAGTCGCTGTCACCTGTTCAGTGTCCCTGCCCATCCTCTCATGGACCATTCTGCTTAAGGCTCTGCACGGCCTGATGAAGTGGCTGCGAGTGTTGTCCCCATTTACAGATGAGGAGACTGAGGCACAGAGCGAGGAACTGCCCAGGGTCCGAGAGCTGTAGACTGGAATTCCAGCTGGGGCACTGTGACTTGGGAAGCCTCTGTGTCCAGTTGTGGGACACCTGCATCCCATGTGGGGGTGCCTGAGTGCAAGTCCCGCCTCTGCTTCTGATCCGGCTCCCTACTGATGCGTGTCCTGGAGGGCAGCAGGTGCTGGCTCAAGTGCTTGGCTTCTTGCCACCCACATGGGAAGCCCAGATGGAGCTCCTGGCTCCTGGCTTTGGCTTGGCCCTGCCCTGGCTGTTGCAGGCGTCTGGGGAGAAAACCAGCCAAAGGAAGATCTCTCTGTCTCTCTCTCTCTGCTTCTGCCTTTCAAAATAAATAAAAATGGATCAATAAAACATGCAGATTATACGCGTGTGTGCTGCCCAGAAAGTGCAAACAGAGAGAACCCCTTAGGGCATTCTTTAGGATGGCTGTACCAGAAGGTTGGCACCATTTGCCCATTGCACAGATGGAAACACTGAGGCCCAGTAGTGGGTGAGTTGCCCAAGGTCAAACTGATATAAAATGCAGAACATGACCGACTGACTCAAAAGAGAGGATGGGGTTGAGAGTGGCCATGGACCTGGGCAGTTTTGAAGGTGACAGTCTAATGGGTGGAAGTAGCCTCACCAGTTCTCACCATCCATGCACGCCAAGCAGCGGGTTTTTTTGGCAGGGGTGGGAGGTGGGGATGGCATTCACCCCCATCCAGCCCTGCAGAGAAGAGGCAGCATCCAGAGAGTAATATTTGATAAGTTGCTGATTTGTATTAAAATAATAATTAGAGCAATAATTACAAGCACGGATTTCAGTGAGACTCAGCTGCTGACTGTGAGAAAAAATAATTAACTACGTCTTCCCTGGAAATCGCATGGAAGCCAGGGCTGCCCCTCGCCCTGGTGAGGGTCCGGGGCAGGGTTTGCCGGCTGCTGTTTGCACTCACGGAGTTGATGGCAGATGCCTACGGAGGAGCCGCTCATGGCTGGGGGACGCCATCCTTTCCCACAAGCACCCCAGAAAAGAACCTGGCCGGACTTTGCTGCTACCCCCGTCCCTGAAGCCCCAAAGTCCACCTCCCACTGGGAGCAAACACACCCCCAGCCAGAGGAAAACCCCTTAAATCTGCCTTTCATCAGGAAATACTCCTGGGCTCTGCAGTGTTGAGCAGGCACTTGGGATGCCAGCGTCCCAGATCAGAGTGTCTGCTTCCGATCCAGCTTCCTGCTAATACTCCTGGGAGGCAGCCCGTGATGGCCCACAACTTGCCCTCTGCCACTCGTGTGGCGGCCTTGTATGGAGTTCCTGGCTCCTGGCTTTGGCCTGGCCCAGCCTTGGCTGTTACGGACATTGGGAGTGAACCAGGGGGTAGAAGATTCATTCTCTCTCTGACTCTCTTCTCTTTTCTCTCTCTCCCTCTCTGTGTGTGTCTTCACCCCCATCTGTCTGCCACTCTGCGTTTCACATAAATAAAACAAATAAATCTTTAATAAGTAAAGGAGTGTTCCTAAAACAATGTAGCATCAGCTGATCCCTGTCCATAGCGGAAGATTTGTAGCTCATTTGATTCGATTGCTGCGGTTCTCTTTGCACGTCTGTTTTTAAAGCTGATGGACTAATAAGCTACCTTTTGTAGAGACAGAGATCTTCCATCTGCTGGTTCATTCCCAAAATAGCAACAATGACTAGGGCTGGGCCAGGCCAAAGCCAGGAGCCTGGGAATCCATCTGGGCCTCCCATACAGCTGCTAGGGACCCAGGCACTTGGGCCGTCTTCCTCTGCTTGTCCAGGTGCATTAGCAGGGAGCGGGGTTGGAAGCAGAGCAGCCTGAACATGAGCCCGGGCTCCTGTGGATGCTGGTGTCGCTGGCAGTGGCCTCACCAGCTTGACCATGCCGGCCTGCAGGCTACCTTGGTTGCAAGGTCTCGCCTTCCCATTCTCGAGTCCCCCCCTGCCTGTGGAGAAGTCCACCGATTGTGAGTGCACCCCTCCGGAAAGCGGGCCTGCCCACCCACTGCAGCATCGCTGGCCAGCCCTGGGGACCCCTCCTGCGTCTGCTTCTGTGCGTGTGCCTTCCGGGGTCTGTGTTGGCCCTGAGCCCCCCGGTGAGTTTGGCCTCCTCCTAGAGTCCCGTGGTCTGTGTCCCCTTGCGTGTGGCTCGCTGTGCTTCACAGGATGCGTGTGAGGTGCATCTCCATCAGGGGGTGGCTAACCACAGCCGTGGGCCAGGTCCAGCCCACTGCCTGTTTGCATACGGCCCGGGAGCTAAGAATGGGGCTCATCTTTTTCAATGGTGGGGCAATAAAATCAGAAGAAGGCAACTTGTTTCGTGACATGTGGACGTGACCTGACATTCAAATGTGTGTCCCGAAATAAAGCCTTCCGGGAACACAGCCGTGTCCACTCCTTTACATATCTGCTGCGGCTGCCTTTGTGCTCTGACTGCAGGCTTGGGCAGCTATGACAAAGGCCGTGTGGCCCCCAACGCCTAGACTGTTAGTGTCCGGTCCCCACCGAAAGGCCTGCTGACCTGGTGTCTGTATTGTTTTCCTGGAGTCATTGTTCACTGGCTGTATGTTTTTCACTGGAGTACACCGCAGTTTATATGTCCATCTGCTTACGGGCATTTAGGAAGTTCCTTTAGAAACAGCACTGCTAGGGGTATTCCTGTGCTTGCCTCTTGGTGAGAGAGAGAGATCTTTCATCCTCTGGTTCACTCGCCAGATGGCCTGCAACAGCCAAGTGTGGGCCAGGCCAAAGCCAGGAGCTTCTTTCAGGTCTCCTACGTGGGCACAGGGGCCCAAGCACTTGGGCCATCCTCAACTGCTTTCCCAGGTGCATTAGCAGGGACCTGGACTGGAAGTGGAACAGCTGGGACTCAAACCGGTGCCCATAGAGGATGCTAGCTCTGTGGGCAGTGATTTAACCCACTATGCAACAACGCAGACCTTTACACAAACTTTTTTTTTTTTTTTTGACAGGCAGAGTGGACAGTGAGAGGGAGAGAGACAGAGAGAAAGGTCTTCCTTTTTCCGTTGGTTCACCCCCTCAAGTGGCCGCTACGGCTGGTGCGCTGTGCTGATCTGAAGCCAGGAGCCAGGTGCTTCTTCCTGGTCTCCCATGCGGGTTCAGTGCCCAAGGACCTGGGCCATCCTCCACTGCACTCCCGGGCCACAACAGAGAGCTGGACTGGAAGAGGAGCAACCGGGACAGAATCTGGTGCCCTGACCGGGACTAGAACCAGGGTGCCAGCGTCACAGGTGGAGGATTAGCCTAGTGAGTCGTGGCGCTGGCCTACACAACTTTTAAAAAATAATTTATTTGAAAGACAGAGACAGAGATGTCTCCTAATTTGCTGGCTCATTTTCCGTATGTCTACAACATCCAGGACTGGGCCAGACTGAAACCAGGAACCTGAAACCCAACCGTGGTCTCCTACATGGGCATCAGGGGCTGCCAGCGTGTGCATTAGCAGGAAGCTAGATTGGAAGCATAGTCAGAACTGCAGCCCAGCTACTTGGGTAGGGGGTGTCGTTGTCCCAAGCAGCATCTTAACCACTGTACCACATATCCACCGCAATAATTATGTTTTGATTTGAAAATCATACCAGGGAGTAAGGCTGGGTGATCCTTTCCTATGTAAAAACTCTAACAAGGCTCACTTTCATAATTAGTCTTGCCAAATGCAGAACCCGTTGAGCTAAAATTTTTAATCGACTGCTGTTCTTCCATCACAGTTCCTTCAAGGATGTTGGGACCATGCCTGATGTGAACTGCTTTAGTTGCTTTCAGGAGCAGTGCCATCATTTAATTTCTTATACCGAAGCCATATTGTCCAAAGGGCTCTTATCTTTTCTGCAGCAAAACAGGTCTGGCAGAATTAGGCATTTCTTTTCTCCATGTCACTTTCTGCTTTGATTGACTTCTGTTTATCTCCTGCTGTCCTGGTTTGCTTGCTGGCAAGCAGACGAGCACAGCCCTGCATCCTGAATAAGATCTCTAGCCCGCAGTGGCATGTGTCACTGTGCATTGAAACACTGCTGAAATGTCTCTTCGAGGATGGCGCACGTCGCACGTGGCCCCGGCCTCGGAGCGCTCAGCCTCCCCCGGAGGAGCTGCCTCGGTGTAGGTTGTCAGCATCGCTTAGCGCTGCAGGATTCTGCATCGCTTGCTGCACACCGGTCATCTTCCATTTGTTGTCCCGTGGTTGTTGGGAGAACACCAGGATTCCCCAGGATCCACCCGTCTTTCAGGTTTGCTTGGCACTGGCTGAAAAATGACTTAATATCCTTTCCAGGGCTTGTCAGAGGCACGTCAGCTTCCTTTTCTCGCTGGCTCCTTTCACCAGGAATCAAGTCCTGGCTGCCTTAGGATCCTGTCTTCTGGTTCTGCCTTGTGCAATGAATGCACTTAAAGGCTGTCACCGGAGAGGACTTTGAGCCGCTGTCTGAGGGTTTCTTTTGGGTGACATTTGGAATGGTCAGTGGACTTGAAACCCCGTCTCAGCTGGAGCTGTTCTGTCTGACTCAGCCTCTGGCAGCCTCAGTTTCAGTCTTTAGAATGGAGCTGCAGAGCTGCGATGCCTGCACGGTCGTGATGCCTCAATGTGGAAATCTTAGACCTTAGGTTCTGGTGTTTTCTCCCTCTATGACCTGGTTTAAGCTCGATGGTTTGTTTACTTTCTTTTTTGGAGGTTTGCTTTTGGAAAGATGAAACTTTAGAAGTGTAAGTATGTATTGGACCTCTTTGCAAAGATGTGTGTGTTTGTTTGGGGGGATGGCTTTGTCACCTTTTCCTTTTTGAGGACTGTATTTATTTGTTTGAGATGGAGAGCAACAGAGACAGAGGGGAAAACAGAGAGCCCTCTTGCATTCACTGGCCCACCCTTGAAATAGCCACGATAGCCAGGTCTGGGCCAGCCTGAAGCCCGAGTCAGGAACTCTTTCCAGGTCTCCCACGTGGGTGGCAGGGGCCGAAGCACCTGAGGCATCATCTGCTGCCTTCCACAGGCATTAGCAAGAAGCTGGATTGGGGGCGGGGCAGCTGGGACACATAGGGGAGGCCAGCACTGCAGGTGGTGACTTAACCCACTGAGTCCCAGCTGTTTCTTTTAAAGACTACTTGCTAGCTATTCTAAGATTCCTTAATTAAGATGGATGGTTAACTTGGTCTCAAACCTAATAGATTTAAAAAGTAGCAATCTTCTAGGCTTTATTCATAGAATAACAAGATATATTAATATCACATATATATTCACATACACACACACACACACACACACACACACATATATATATAACAATATGACAGTCACGTAGAAATCTAAACGGAATCCTTCTAAATAACTCTTCGATCAACAGAGCAATCAAATTTGACATTTCAGAGTGTTTGATTAACGAAAATTAAAATACCTCATATCAAAATCTGAGATAAGGCTAACAGTGCACTTAGAGGAAAATTGATAGCCTATTTTAAAGGCACTGCAGCTTTTGGCATTAAACATGAAAGATTAAATGATTAAGAGTCCAGTTTTTATTTTGGAAAAAAAAATAATTGAGGAAACAAAAGAAGGAAAGGCTTTAATGCAAATAAAGGCAGGAATTCATGGATTCAGACACAGCACATCTCCATGAGACCCAACAGTACGAAAGGTTAACGTAGCTCCTCTTCAGGTTAGAGCCTGTGAATAGACCACAAGCTCCCTAACTCCCAGTGGCTCAGGGCTTCCTGAGGTTGAGTAAGGAACCTGTTGGCTGCAGGATTGGCCCCGGGTTTAGCATTACTGTGATGGATGGGTTAGGGGAAGGAATCACTCAGCCTGCCCACCTCCACGCAAAGCATCCTCATGCTTTTATTTATTTATTTATTTTTGACAGGCAGAGTGGACAGTGAGAGGGAGAGAGACAGAGAGAAAGGTCTTCCTTTTTGCCGTTGGTTCACCCTCCAATGGCCGCCACGGCTGGCGTGCTGCAGCCGGCGCACCGCGCTGATCCGAAGGCAGGAGCCAGGTGCTTCTCCTGGTCTCCCATGGGGTGCAGGGCCCAAGCACTTGGGCCATCCTCCACTGTACTCCCGGGCCACAGCAGAGAGCTGGCCTGGAAGAGGGGCAACCAGGACAGAATCTGGCGCCCCGACCGGGACTAGAACCCGGTGTGCCGGCACCGCTAGGTGGAGGATTAGCCTAGTGAGCCGTGGCGCCGGCCCCCTCATGCATTTTTGCTTTTGTTTTCTGTTGACCAACTTCTTACCTTTAAGAATAGTAGGGATGCCAGGACATGTTGTTTGGTGGAGTATCCTATAGGTTTCTGCTGAGTCACCCCCGCCCCTGGTTTTGATGCGTTGCTGGGTGCTGTAAAGACAGAGTTCTTGTCCTTGTCTGGCAGGGCTGGGCAAGACGCTGGGAGGCAGGTCACTGGTGTGGTGCTCAGAAGGTGTCTCTCAGTAAATACAGAGCTGCCCCCAGCAGAAATGGGAGCGTTCTGGGCTTCAGATGTACTTTGACATGCTCCCAGCAGCACCTGTTGGTGATGTCCTGTGTGTGTCACATGTTACACGAGGATGTCACTTCACGGACTCACCCAGGATAGTCGTGCATATTTATGCCTTCAGGCAGCACATGGTACCAAGGGCCTACTGTGCACTGGACACTGTGCTAGGAGCTGGGTGGGGATGAAGCAGTGCACAAACGAGGGTCCCTGACCTCCTGTGGCTTATGTCTGGTGGAGGGGACAGTGAGCCTGCAGGAGGGAGGGGTCGTCAGAGCAGCCCTTCCCAGTGAGCTGACACTGAAGATGAGCGTGCAGAAGGTAGTCAGGCATGGAGTGGGGGAGGGGAGGACGTAACAGCTTCTGGGGACAAAGTCACCTGTGGTTTAAGTGAGGCTCCCTACGGCTTTGTTCACGGGTCACCGTTTCTGTTTTAGGACAGACCTAGAAGACTTGACTGGTTTAGAAATTACGTGACTTAGAGGCGGCACTGAAACACAAGAGACAAATCGACTGCTGCTTGGACACAACCACTCTGTCTCCAGAGCCGCTCTGCTGTCCCTGCCACAGAAATCGCTGTCCCCTCTATAGTGGCCATTGCACAATGATGGCCTTCGTCTCTGTGCCAGAGTCGCTTGACCTGTGCCCCATCCTCTAGGCATGTGTGTTTGGTAGTAGCTTCCTCTCCCACGCCCCTAACCCAGTAGCCTTCACCTAGAGACGTGGTGGAGAGAGGGACTGCCCAGGGTGTCTGCGGTGAGGGCTGGGCTAGAATCTCTTATTTAACCCAAAGACAGAGAAAGACTTTTCATCTGCTAGTTCGCTCCCCTTAAGCCCACAACAGCCAGGGCTGGGCCAGGATGAAGGTGAGAGCTTGGGACTGAATCTAGGTCTCCCATGTGGGTGGCAGGGCTCGTCACCTGTTGCTTCCTGGGCTGTGCTTTGGCAGGAAGCTGGAATTGGAAGCAGAGCCAGGACTTGAACCCAGGTCCTTTGATCAGGGATGTGGCATCCCAAGCAGCATCTTAACTGCTTAAACAAACGCCCACCCCTGGAGTCACTCATTTCACTAAGCAGGGTGGAGATCTGGGCTCCTTCGAGACTTGGTGTGGCTCTGGGCTACCTCTCAGGGCCTCTGTCTTCCCATCTTTAAAATGGACCCAGGAGAGCAGGCACTTAGTTAGTCTAGTGGATAAGATGCCATGTGACTCATATCAGAGGAACTGGGTTTGATTCCCTTCTCTGGCTCTTGGCTCCAGCTTCCTGATAAAGCAGACCCTGAGAGGTAGCGGTGGTGGCTCAAGTAATTGGGTTCCGACAACTTTGTGGGAGACGTGGCCTAAGTTCCTAGCTCCTGGCTCATTTTAGACATTTTGGGGAGTGAATCTGTGAGTGGGAGCTCTTTATCTTTCTGTCTTACAAAGAAAGAAGAAGAAAAGGGTTTAGAATTGACCAGGGGATTTCAGAGTCCCTTACACTCGGAACTTTGGGCTTCTGTGGCTACCCGTATCTTGGTTGCACACATCTCCCCGCCTTCCAGCCGTGACCTGCACTGGGCAGAGTCACTGGGATCCCACCTCCACAAGTGTGGTGGCTGTTCTGGTCTGGGGTGCATAAGAGGCCTTTGCCTGCCAGGACTGCCCCTCTCTCTTCCTGATGGCAAACACTGGCCTTCCTGACGCATTCTTGGGCACCCCCATTGCCATCCTCGCAGACTCTGGGCCCATCACTTCCATCAGGGTATCCCCAGTGCCAGGACAGTGAATGGCAGGTACCGAGCAGGTGCCCAGGAAATGTTTCTGTTTCCTTTATAAAACGCCTGAAGGATCACGTGGGGAAATGTCCTAAGAGCAGGAGCTGTGGAGGCCTGCTTTAAAATGATATTTTCTGGATGCGCGTTGAGGCGCAGTGGGGTAAGTTGCCCTCTGGGACTCCTGCATCCCATGTTGAGTCAGTCTCGGCTCCTCTTTCTATTCAGTCCCCTGCTAATGTCCTGGGAGACAGCAGATAATGGCACAAACACTTGGGCCCCTGCCACCCACCTGGGAGACCCAGATGGAGTTCCTGGCTCCTGGCTTTAGCCTGGCCCAGTCCTGGCTGTTGCAGGCATTTGGGGAGTGAACCAGTGGATTGACTGTCTCTCTCCCTCTTTCTCTCTCTGTCTCTCTCTTATTCTCTGTCACTCTGCCTTTCAAATGAATTAGTTAATTTAAAAATCACATTTTTTAAGATCTGAAAGTCAAAGATTTTTGTCTTTGTTCTACAGGCACTTGTCAGCTTCTCCCCCATTTCCTTAGCATTGAAGGTTCAGTCTGTGTTCCTACTACCTGAAGCGTCAGCCTCTCGATGAGGATAGATGAGAACGATTCAGTAATAACAACGATAATAGCAGCTGCCGTTTGTGGAGTACGATGTGCCATGCTTCCAGGTCCCGTGATGTGAGCGTTGCTGCAGTCACTGTTTTGTGGGTGGAGGAAGTGAGGCACACAGAGGGGAAGTGACCCCTCCCCCCACCATAGGTTTTGCAGGCAGAGGGGGCAGATCTGCACTCTCACCCTGGCTGGCACAGGGCCCTCGCTTTTAACCTGTGTGTCACTTGAGGCTAAGTCCTCCACAGGATTGAGGACTGGGTGGGCCAGGAGAGGGGGCCCCCCTCTCTGGGCTGTTGGCCCTGCCTCGCTTCTCCTGCAGGCCTGGTGTGTGCCCACCACACACTCTGCAGTTCTCCGTGCTGTGTGGTGATGGTTGCTGAGCTGCCCTGGGCAGGGTGAGGGCAGAGTGGGCCACTGTGGTCAGAGCCTCCCACAGGGACAGGGCTGCAGACTTGGCTCCGCCCCCTTCAGCAGGCCCAGCTGGCGGCTCATGGCAGGACCCAGTGCAGTGGAGCCATGGACTGGCTCTCATCCCAGGACAGCGGGGCTTTTTGGCCTCAGGGGCTTCTCTGGGTGTGTGTGTGTGGGGGGGTGGTGCACCTGCTTTATTCCACCCCCTCACTTGTGCCTGGTGGTCTCTGTTGGGGCATCCAGTGCTATGGGATGGGTATACACATGGGCTCTGGTGCTGGGCTACTTGAGCTTACTTGGACAGTCTCCATGCCTCAACTTCTTCACCTGTAAAATGGAGAGGATCATGGTCCTTCCTCAGGTGTTCACTGGGAGAAATAAGCAAGCTGATGTAGTGCGGTGCCCAGGCACACATTAAAAACCGTGAAGTGAGGGGCTTGAATTGTGGTGCAGCGGGCTGAGTTCCGAACCAGCTCCCTGCTGATGCACCTGGGAAGGCAGCTCTGGATGATGGCCCAGGGACTTGGGCCCCTGGTACTCATGTGGGAGACCCAGATGGGAGAAGCCCCAGCTCCTGGCTTTGGCCTGCCCTGCCCTGGCTATTGCGGTCATTTAGAAAGTGAGCCAGAGGATTTCTCTCTCTCCCTATCCTTCTTTGCCTTTCAAATCAACCAACCAACCAACCAACCAACCAACCGATAAGTAAATATTTCAGTGAAAATCCACATAATTATGCTTATTATTATTCTGGTTGATCTCAAGAGGAAGAGGAAGAGAAGGAAGAGAGAACTGATGAATGGGAGGGGCCCCTGGATGACTTCACCTCTACCACTTCCTCCTCCCTCCTGAGCCCCGTGGGGCTGGGTTTTACGCGCAGCTCCTCCACTGACTGGCTACATAGCCTTCAGTCAATCACATAGCCTGTTTGTGCCCATTTGCTCGCCTACAATGAATATCCTAATTGTGCTAATAATAAGAATAACGAGCTTCATTTTCAGACGTACGCTTTTTCTATTTAGGAAAGAGTGTTCTGAAATCATATGGATTTTACAGTTGATGTATGTTTCCTTAATGTTTCCAAATGCACGCTTCTGCCTCCACAGTCATTCAGTCAGTGATCCGTCTCCCACGTGACAGGGTCTTAGGAAGCGGCATGCCTCTCATGTGCCATACCAGGGCACGGTCATCCAGTCCTCACCACAGCCTTGGCCTCGTTAGAGCTCCCATGCTGCAGACGTGGACTCGAGGCTTGGGTGCGGCTGGCGCGGAGGGTCATGCTTGTTTAAGTAGCAGAGTGAGGACTTTGGCCACCCACGGCGAGTCTGATGCCAGAGCCCGAAGCTCTTTCCTTAGGGCTTGGGGTCAGCGTCTCTCTCCTCTGGGGCTGTGGGAACGTGTTCCCGGGGACAGCCTCCAGCTGGATGGAGGAAGATGCTAATGATGGTCTTAAGATCGGAGCCTCCCTGCCTCCCCCAGCATGTTCAGATGTCTTGGGCCGTGACCTTGACAGAGCGGCTACAGCTCTTGGAGACCCTCCCAGTCATGCCCTGTGTAGAACACAGTGTTTTTGGAGCTCCCAACATTTCACGCAGCAACTGCATGAAATAACGTGGGATTCGTCCCGGAGCCTGGCAGAGGGTCTGGAATGCTTGAGCCCTATTTTCCAGTTGGATTCAAGTGAGGTCAGACGTTCTCTCCGCAGCCCAAAGTGAGTCACCCAGGCTGGAAACAGCCCCAGGCAGCGAGGGCCCTCCTGAGTCCTGGGCACCGAGGCGACCTCCTCATCTGTCCCTTCGTCCGCTGATGGGGTGGGCCTCGGAGGTCTTTGGGGAAGGGAGGGAGTAAACAGCGGGCCTCCTGGCAGCTGCGAGCGGGGCTGTTGGGTGGAGTCCAGAAATTATCTTGCTAACAGTGACAGTCCCTGAGTTTGTGGGGAAGCGAGGTCGTGAATAATTGATTGCTGCTAACTGAGTTGTGAAAACCATTCGGGGAGATTCCAATCTGCAGGCTCTCCCAGGGAGGGTGTGCATGGCCATGAGGGGAGGGCTCCATTCTCCCTGCAGCCCCCCCCCCCACGCTTGGAGCTCAGCTGTGGCCCCGCCCTGGGCTTGCAGATGGCTCTGGCTGCTCCCGGGCACAGGGAAAGGGATGGGGGGGGGGCCAGCCTCTGGCCTGTCGATGTGTTCCCTGCGTGGGTCCCTGTGCACAGTGGAGGTCTCCAGGCTTTGGAACGGGAACCTCAGGATGCGGACCACGAGACTGTTCTGCACGACCTCTGCCTAGCCAGCATGGACATTTGTGAAGGCAGTCCAGCCCCCGGGTTTGGGAGGAGGGTCGTGGTTAAGAGTTTGCTTGGTCCGTTTTGTTCCTGGAAGAGGCAGCACTGCAGGGTTTGAATCCTGGATCCATAGCTTGGAACTTACATGAAGTTGGCCCAGTCCTGTTGCCTCAGTCTACCTCAGTGTTCTGTCTGTGAAATGGGTATGACGATCACTGTGGGAATCAAATGAGTTAGTAATTAACCATAAATGTAGATAAAACGAAACTGCAGCTCTTCGCGCATGGGGTCCTTCAAGAGAGTCATGGGCAGGAAGAAGACCTGGTGGACTCATAGGAGGAAAGAGATTCAGTGACTTCTAAACCCCACTCTGGGGTTTAAAGAGGAGTCTGCTGTCTTTAGTGGAGAGACCTGGGTTCAACTCCTGGTGCTGCTGCAGCCCAGCCAGCCTCGAATCTCTCCCTCTGAGCTGCCAGAGTCCTCGGAGCTTTGCTTTCTCAGGCGCAAATGGGATCGCAGGAACACCTGCCCTGTCGGGTGCCTGCCGCTGCCTGTCAGGTATTGCTCTCAGGGTCTGAAATACCCTTAGTACATTTCCTGTTGTTGTCACCCAACACCTGAGGCTGGACTGTTGATAGAATGAGGGGCTGACTTAGTCCGTGGTTGTGCCAGCCCAGGAGCCCGGCACGCCGACTGCTCAGTGTCTGGTGAGGACCCGTGCAGCTCTCTGTGTGGCACAACAGCGGAAGGAAGTGGGCAGGTGTGAAAGAGGGAGTGTGCGAGAGAGGAGCCGGAGGCTGAGCCGCGGAGTCCACACTCGCCGGGTAACACCCGTTCTCGTGGGAGTGGCATCCATCCCCCCCGGCCCTGGCATCCCTGTGACCTCTTAAATGACCTGCCATCTGGCAACACTGCCACGTCGGGACTCACATCTAAGCAGAAGCATTGGCGTGTGTAAAGCACCCTCAGTCCGTGGTGGTACCCGTGATTTAGACAGAGATCCCTGTCTTGTGGGGTTAACATTCCAGGGCAGGGGAGGCACATAGTGTAGAGGAAACATCTCAGGTGGGTACTGGGGCTCAGTGGGTTAAGCCGCCACTAGGGACACCCACAGTCCTCATGGGCGTGTCTGGGATGGAGTCGTGCCTCCACTTCCGATCCAGCTTCTTGCAAGCGTGCCCCCTGGGAGCCAGCAAGTGATGGCTCTCTGCCACCCAGGTGGGAAACCTGGATTGAGTGCCAGGCTGCTGACTCTTGCCTGATCCAGTTTTGACTGTTGCAGGCCTTTGGAGAACCAGCTGATGAAAGAGCTCCCTTCTCCCACCCCCTTCTCACTCACTGTCTCTGTGGTTATGCCTTTCACGTAAATACAAACACGATTTTAGAAAAGAACTCACATGTTAATAAATACATAAACAAATGCCTTAGAGCCAGAGTGGGCATTTTTTTTTTTTTTTGTGAAAGCACACGTATTTTAAGCTTCAAGATTGAAAGCACTCAGCTCTGCCCTTGTACAGTGAAAGCAGTCTGAGATAGCATATGAATGAATTGGATATGTCCATGTCCTAGTAACTTTATTTCCAAAAGCAAGCAGTCAGCCAGACTCAGCCCAGGGGTCAGGATTTGCCACCCCCGATCCAGAGAAACAGATTGGACAGGAGTATTAGGAGTACTCTAAAGTAAGTACTCTAAAAAACGTGGAGCAAGCATTTGGCATTGCAGTTAAGATTGTGCTTGGGACGCCTGGGTTTGAGTCCTGGCTCCACCCCTGATTCCAGCTTCCTATTGACACACACCCTGGGAGGCAGCAGTGATGGCCTGAGTGGTTGGGTGTCTGCCACCCATGTGGGAGACCTGGATGGAGTTCCTGGCTCTTGGTTTTGGTCTGGCCCAGCCCCAGCTGTGGTAGGCATTTGGGCAGTGAACCAGAAGATGGATGATCTGTCTCTCTCTGCCATTCACATAAATAACAGAGTCAACAAAGGGACACAGTGGCCTGCTGGAGGGCTGTGCGTGGAGAGGGAAGTGTGTGTGGCTACTTGGCTAAGCCGAGTACCCAGGGACGTGTCTCGGCACTGGAGCGGGCACCTGTGTTCAGACCCAGATGCAGGGAGTCAGGCAGAGACTGGGGATACCTTCTAGAAGGTGCTGTGTTTCAAGGCCCAACCCTTCCCATCCCTGCCTTACCTGGGGACCTGGCTGGACACAACAGGGGGGCTGAGGGGATGCAGACCCCTTGGGGGTGAGGTCTGAGGCCTGTGGTGCCAGCATCAAGACCTGGATGCTTGGGGAGCGGCCCCTGCTCTGCCCAGGAAGCCTGATGGGCATGGATACCCAAAGGCCCTGTGGTTCCAGGTCTGGAGCAGGCTCACGTGTTTCGGAGGCCTCCGGGGACCAGAGGTAAAGCTGTCTCTCTGGTGCATCTGAGGACTTGTTGGCTTGGTGCTGACCTTGGCCAGAACTCCCTTTACCCTCGTATCCCTTTAAATTTGTTTTTTCTCCCTCTCCCTTATCCAGCCTTCCCCAAAGTTTCCATATCCCCATGCTTCTCAACAGATCGTAAACTTCTGCACGCTCCTTCGCTGAAGCCCAGAGCCCACAGTCAGACGCCCAGAGACTTGGACTGTTACTGGCACCTGAATTCCTTCATAGGTGTGTGTGTGTGTGTGTGTGTGTGTGCGTGTGTGCGCATGCTCGCTTGATTCTGTGCCGTAGTTAAACCTTGTGGGAAAACTTGATGGAAAAACCCAATGTAAAAGTCCACTGCTGCCATCACGAAAGGAGAGGGGTGGGAGAAACAGGAGAAGTTCTGGCTGGGGCAGGAAAAAGGGTCCATTCTCCTTGTGAGTTTTCAGCCTGGGCTGGCAGGTGCTGTGTGCTCCTAGGTTGCTGCATTTGTGTGGAGAAAAGGTGTCTGTCCCCTCCTCTCAACAGCTCCGTCCTGGCTATGGAAAATGACTTCATGATTTATCGTTGGCAGATTTCTCTCTGAACTGTGCACCTTGGTGCAGTGCCCAGCTTGTACAAGTGTCTTGGTGGCCCTGTATTGGCTATCACCTGTATTGAACAGCAGCGGGTGGTGGTTTGCTCTCTCCCTTCCTTTTTCAATCTAAGATTCTTATTTATTTGAAAGGCAGAGTTACAGAGAAAAAGAAGGAGAAGAGGAGGAAGGGGAGAAGAGAGAGAGAGAGGTCTTCCATCTACTGGTTCACTCCCCAAATGGCCACAACAGCCAGAGCTGGGTCGATCTGAAGCCAGGAGCTTCCTCCAGGTCTCCCACGTGGGTGCAGGGGCCCAGAGACTTGCGCCATCTTCTGCTGCTTTCCCAGGTGCATTAGCAGGGAGCTGGATCAGAAGTGGAGCAGCCAGGACTTGAACCAGTACCCATATGGGATGCCAGCGCCACAGATGGTGGCTTTATCCTCTGCGCCACAGTGCCGGCCCCTGCTCCCCTTCTTTATCTCGTTAAAAATAAACACTGTTTTCTTCACTCCAGGCAGCCGCTGAGTTCTGCCCCAAAGAACAAGTGTTTGTGTTTCCTCCCAGCGGCTCTCAAGGGAGATGGATAAACAAACTGAAAACAGCTGCTTCTCCACTGGGGCCGGGATTGAGACAACAGACCCTGGAGGGTATTCACGGGGCCCTTTGCTGCCCGCTGGGAGTCACTGGAAGAGCCTGTGGCTGGCTGGTGTTTGGGCGCCCCGCCACAGAGCCCCTTGTGACCCTGGGGTCACCGTCAGCGGAGGAGCAGGCAGGCTCCCAGCCTTCCTCACTGGCCACCTCTAGGGCAGAAGAGTGGCCTCCAGCTGACTCACTTGATGCCGTCACCTCTTCCTTTGTGAACAGATGGCTTTCAGTCAAGTCCCGTCCACCCAAGACGCAGCACCTGCCGTGTGCCAAGCACTGCTGGGCTCTGGGATGCGTCCCTACACGCGTGGTTCAACAAATGCTGTGTGCCAGGCTCTTCAGCCAGGTTCTAGGCTCATATCAGTGGGCATTTGTGGGTAGATGCCTGCCCTTCCTCTGTTCATTCCTTCAACCCATATTGTGAAAACAATATGAGCCCCTACTAAGTGCCGGGCACTGTACCCCATTCATGGGACACGCCAGTGAACATGTTAACACAGGCGTCCTCGCTTCATCCATTCATTCCTTCAACTAGCATTTATTTCAGCCAGTGGGTACTGAGCCCCTACTGTGTGCCAGTCACTCACTGTAGCTGGGCTACACAGACACCTCAAAGCACATCAGACAGTGATACCCGCCCATCATCCCTTCACCCGTTCATTTCCTTCAACTCAGATTCTCACAACTTTTTATTGAGTACCTGTTATGTGCCAGCTGCTGTGCTAGTTCTTTGGAAACATAGGCAGCTAGTATTTAGTTCAGGAGATACTTGCTGGACACTTAACTCTGTGCCAGGCACTGGGCTGCGTTGTAGAAACACTCCAGTGACAGCTGAACACAGACGTTCTTCCTTCACCCACTCATGCCTTTAACCAGGATTTATTTCAACAAATATTTATTGAGCACCTGCTGCATTCCAGCCATGGTCTTGGGCACTTACAGTGAAATCTTCCCTTCCCCAAGATACGTCATTATGTTTTGCACATCTAAAATCTGTAAAAATCTGAAATCCAAAAAAATTCTGGTACCAAGCATTTCAGGTCAGGGGTACCCTGCCTGTGGTATGTTTTGAATGCTAAATAAGTAAATAAGTAGAATAAGTACAATAAGTGTTATAAAATATATTTTTATATTGCATATACTATTATATATAAAATATAATAAGCACATGAATACTGTTAAATGCCACCAAGCACTTTTGGGACAATTTCTATTTGCCAAGCACATGGTGAACCTTTAGCTTGAATGAACCGTTTCAATTCCTGCACCCCAGGAATAACTGCAGTTTTGATGCACCCACCTGGGAGACCCAGATGAAGTTCCATGCTCCTGTCTTCAGCCTGGCCCAACCATGGCTGATGTGGTCATTTGGGGAGTGAACCAGTGGATGGAAGACCACACACTATCTCTCCCTCCTTCCTTCTTTCTGTTACTCTGCCTTTCAAATAAATAAATAAATAAATAATTTTGGGGCTGGCACTGTGGCATAGCAGTGCCTTCATCACATATGGGTGCTGGCTGCTCCATTTCTGATTCAGCTCTCCGCTATGGCCTGGGAAAGCAGTAGAAAATGGCCCAAATGCTTAGGCCACTGCACCCCCATGGGAGACCCAGAAGAAACCCCTGGCTCCCAGCTTTGGATCGGTGCAGCTCCAGCTGTTGTAGCCATTTGGGGAGTGAACCAATGGATGGAAGACTTCTCTCTCTCTTCCTTTCTGTAACTCTGCCTTTGAAATAAGTAAATATTTGTAAAAACACCTTTAAAAAAAGGTAGCACATTGCTTGCATATAACCTGTGCACATCCTCCTAATTCTGCCGAATGCAATGCAGATGTTTTGGAAGGAGTCATGACATTGCTGAGGGGATAATGACAGGGAAGTAAGTCTGGACATGTTCAATGCGGACACAGTTCTTTTTCCCTGCTGTTTGGATTTGTGGTTGCTGTCTCTGCGGATGTGTAACCCAAGGATGCAGAGGGTTAAATGTGCGTGTGTGTGTGTGTGTCTGTGTGTATTTTATGTAGATGTTCTATAGGAAATAAGGAATCTACTCACCCAGTTATGGAGGCTGAGGCATTGCTAGCTCTGCAGTCAGCGCTGAGACCCAGGAGAGCTGACGTGTGGGTACGAGGCTGAAAGTGCAGGCTCGAAACCCAGGAAGGGTGCAAAGGAGACAGGAGGCCCGTGGTGGGGCCGGAGGCCGTCTCCTTCCCGGCAGGTGGGTCAGCTTTCTGGTCTGCTAAGAGCATCAGCTGACCTCCGGGATGTCCACCATGTTAGGGAGGGCCATCTGCTCTGCGCCACCTGCCAATTCAAACGTTACGTTTCCACACAAAACACCTGCCCAGATACGCCCAGAGTAGTGTTTGGCCAGATAGTCCTTCCACACGTACAGCCGGCCCCGGCAGAGGGGGAGAGCAGGAACACTACAGGTTGTGATGTGATCCTTCAATTCCAGCAGCTCGGTTTGGGTCACGGTGGAGGGTTATTGCCAGAGTTGGATCTTTATCTTCCTTTTATATATATTTTCTATATATATATATATTCTTTTATATTCCTTATATATATATGTCATGTATCATATATATATATGATTCTCATCTTTATCCTTAGCCATTATCTGGTGCTCACTGTTTGCTGCGGATTTCCTGAGGGGAACTTAATGTTACTCATTATCTAGTCTTCCATTGCTACTTGGAGTACTGGATATTTAAAAAAAAATATATTCCAAGCATTTCAAGGGAAGGCAGAGAAAGGAAGCACATGTTATAGGGCAGGTGTGGGGGGATAGGGAGTGGTGGGGACTGCGGTGCACAGTAGCGCAAGTGCTTCACTAAGGTGGACACTGACTCCTTGGTTAGAGTGCCTGCAGCTGTAGGAGAATCAGGTCCAGGATAATCTGTTCTTCCAGGTTTCAGAGAAGCCTGCTTTTGGATCCTTCATGTTTATCTCTGATACATGAGGGGCACTTCAAAGAGTTTGTTCAAGTGCAGAATTAAAAGATGAGTCTGATTTGTTGCAAACAATTTTGAAATCCATGCATAGTTTTTCATAATCCAGATTTGCTCTGAATTTTTTTGAAAATCCTCATTAACATGGGTTTCAGGTTTTTTTTTTACAGAAAATAAATGTACTTAATTCCACTTTCCAGGACCTTTTTGAAATTCCTTCCATATATTGGCAACTGAATTTTTAAAGTAATACCCCATGCAATCAAACCAAAACTTTTCTGTGTGCTGGATTTTTCCTTTAGCCCCTTACACAACCATTTATGAGTTAAATAATGATGGTAATGATCATAACTAATTTTAATAAAATAATCTGTGTGCCTGGCAGTGTTCCAAGCCCCTAATGGTATTATGACATTGGGTCTTGGGGACAGAGGTAGTAGGCACTGTGCCCTCTCCACTGGATGGAGCCCACCATGCCACTGGTAAATATAGGCGCTCGCTTCCCTATCCCAGCCGCCGTGGCTTTAAACTCCTGTGTGGTCCTGACACTAAAGCGTGAGACCCACCCTGCCGGGAGCCATCAACACCTCTCCAGCCAGTGTTGCCATAGAGCGTGGCAGAGGGAGGGAATTACACTGGGATGCTCATATGTTCCTGGGCACCCATGGGCCCTGCTCACCGCTTTTGAACACACACCCGCCTGACCCTCGTGTTAACACGATGGAGTGGGTCTCAGCATGCAGGTTCTTCTGTTCCCCTGTCTCTCTCTCTCGAGAACAGTGCTCTGTGAAAAGCAGGCTGCCCGTCTTGTTGGGTGGAGCGTGTCGCTGCACAAGAGACAGTTCCCGGTGTCGGAATGTGCACGCGAGTGCCCGCCCAGCACATGTGGGTGACAGCCTGCACGCTGGAGCGGCTCCAGTCACCATGTGGTATGGATAAAAGTCACTTGTCCCCGAATGCCTTCGTGGTGTCTATGGAGCCAGGCATGAAAGAGGCTGAGGATGCTGGCTTTGAAACCCGGGGGTCTGTGGCCACCTGTGGGAGTGTCATGGAAGTAGGGGGCGGGCAGCGTGTACCTCATGAGGGCCCGGGTGGTTGCAGATCTCTCGCTGTCATATCTGACATGTCAGGATTTGGGCAAACATGGCTTGTTTGGTTATTTTTGCCTTGACAGGATCTTTGTTGATCTTTGCACAAAGTACTGCAAGCCTAAGGTCTAAGAACCCATCTGGGGGTGGGGAACCTTTTGATCTGCCAAGAGTCTTTTGGATATTTATAACATCATGCTTGGGCCATATGTAATTATCAGCTTAAAAATGAGTGCCTTGGCAGGGCCAGACCAAATGATTTAGCTGGCCCTATAATGCCCGTGGGCTGGATGTTCCCCACCCCTGCCTTGGACAGAGGGTCTGAGCTCCGAGCACAGCTTCATTCTCTTTTCCCATCTGTAAATGGAGCCTGTAATGTTTGCTACAAAGGGTTCTTGGGAGGATCCCATGATTCAGTGCAGCATGGATGTGACCCAGGAAGCCCCCAGGAGGGTCAGCTGTTACTATTTTTGGGTATTGGACATTTCACATGCATGGCTCCTGGATGGTTTGCCCTGGGGAACATGGGTGAGGATCCTTCCAGAAGTTCGTGGAAAATGGAGTTGAAAGATAACTTTCTCTTGGTTTATTTATATATTTTTTTGAAATCCATGCATCCAAACTGGTTTTCAAAACCTGGTTTTCCTAGGAAATGTGTATTATGAAAAAACTGTGGGTGGATGTTACAAAGTGAATAGAATGTAAGTTTTCATTTCCTTCTCCCCTCTGTGGTCCAAGGGAGACACCGCTTCTCTATACTTGAGCTTAACAGAAATGCTAGTTGACCAAACAGGAAGTGCTAGTGGCGATTTAAATTGTGTTTCTCAACAGCTGCCCGGCTCCAGGGCATCTCATTTCTGTGCTGGGCAGCGAGGCTGCGTCTTAGCGTGCCGGTCTCTGCTGTCCTGTCCCTGACTCTGGGATGCGTTTCTGCTGTCCATTCTCATGGAACGACCTCCTTCCCAGGCTGCAGTTTAAAAGCTGAATGTGGTTGCAGTCACTTCAGTAAGTGATCAGATTCTATTTAGCCATCAGGGACAGAGACCCCACTGGGTGCCAGCCACACCCAGTGCTTAGGGGTGGGTGGTGCCCGGAGCAGAGCCACAGCCACTTTGTGAAAGGCACGGCAACCTAGTGGTTATGAGCAGGGGCTCTGTAGTCAAATGACCCTGGCTCAGATCCCTCCCTCACCTCCTGTCTCTGTGTAACCTCATGTGTGTGACCTGTATGACCACTTCACCTCGCTTGGCCTCCACCTCCTCATCCTTGGATAGAGGCATTAATACGGCCTGTCTGTCTTCAGTTGGCAGGAGGAGGGTCATTCGGTTAGTGCAAAGTGGAATTCAAAGTTAAGTTTATTTTGGTGCAAAATAGCTCTAAGAGGCTGGGGCATTGTGACACAATGGGATAAGCCACCAGCTGCGATGCAGGCAAACTGTACCAGCGCCGGTTCTGATCGACTCAGACCACTTCCAGAGCATGGCAGCATTGAGCACCTACTGTGTGCACACCCCCTCTATCATCTCCACATGGGTGTAGTCGGGGTTGCCAACTTCACGTTTTAAAAGTGGTTGACCTGACACATAAAAGGATTGGCTTACTTGGTGTTGCTGTCTCAGATCTCTCTCGATTCCTTGTTTTCTTGATGATTTTTCGTTTTGTTTTTAGAAACTACAAGTAGGGGAGGATGTTTGACACAGTGATTGAGTCACAGCTTGGGATGCCCGTGTCCCACATCCGAGTGCCTGGGATCAAGTCCCAGCTCCCTGTTAACGCACACCCTGGGAGGCAACAGGAGATGACACAGTGCTTGGTTCCCTGCCACTGACATAGGCACCTGGATTGAGTGCTCGGTTCCTGGCTTTGGCCTAGCACAGCCCCAGCTGCTGTGGACATTTGGGGAATGAACCAGTGGATGGAAGATCTCTGTTTCTCTGTCTCTGTGCCTTTCAATTTAAAAAAAAAAAAAAAAGTAAATGACAAGGAATGCAGCCCTATTGCTAGATGCTTAAGAAATCCAGGAAAGCACTGTATTGTTAGCTGACGTTCTCTGAACAGGACCCAAAGAAGGGGGCTGTGGGGGTGAGGCGGTTCCTAGAGGGGAACCCCATGTTTTCCCTGTGAATGATGATAGTGTCCCCATCTCCTCGGGGGCCGAGACAGGCCTCGCTGGGGCTGTGCACAGGAGAGCGCTTCCTGAAGCATTGAGTGACATGGGTGATGACAGAGCCCATCTGCAGAGGTCGGCTCTGGAGGTGGGGGGAGTGTCTCTGAGCCAGAGCGGGTCATTCCGGGGCTGTCCACTTAGATAAAGCTCTGGCTTAGAAAACCCCAAACACGCTAAAGTGGATACTGTAATGGGATTTATGCAATGCTCCGTTAAGGGCAAACCCAGCCCCATAAATACATGTCCGAAATTCAATCTGCCAAATGAAATGTTAAAGGCACCAAATGGATTTCTTGAAAGGATCAGAGCTAAGATGTAGTTTGCCTGCACTTGATAAGCTTATCCAGCCTTGCCACGAGGAAAGAAGGGAAAAAAGGCAAAGAAATGGAGTTAAGGATTTTACTGTATTCTCCAGTATCTTAGGTACTTTCTTTTTCACTGGAAACGGAGAAAGAGATTATCAGGCCTCTGGCTGTGGAGCTGGTGTGCCAGATCCAGGTGCCTCTGGGGCTACAGAGGAGATGCTATGAAGTCAGAGGCTGGAGCTCCCGTTCCATTCTTCTGGCCCCGACTCCTCCTGTGCAGGGTTCCTTCTGCACTTGAGGGGCTCAGCTGCCCGGGCCAGCACCCAGATGGCCGTGGTCACTACTGGACTCAGCTGTGGGCCGGCTTGATTCCCAGTTCTTGGCGCTGAGTTCTGCTTTTTTTTTTTTTTGACAGGCAGAGTGGACAGTGAGAGAGAGAGAGAGACAGAGAGAAAGGTCTTCCTTTGCTGTTGGTTCACCCTCCAATGGCCGCCAAGGCCGGCGTGCTGCGGCCGGCGCATCGCGCTCATCAGAAGCCAGGAGCCAGGTGCTTTTCCTGGTCTCCCATGGGGTGCAGGGCCCAAGCACTTGGGCCATCCTCCACTGTACTCCCGGGCCACAGCAGAGAGCTGGCCTGGAAGAGGGGCAACCGGGACAGAATCCGGCACCCCGACCGGGACTAGAACCCGGTGTGCCGGCACCACAAGGCAGAGGATTAGCCTGTTGAGCCGCGGCGCCGGCCCCGAGTTCTGCTTTTAACATGGAGCCAGCTGCCCCCATCAGATGTATTCACAGGTGACAAAGCGGGGGAGGGGCAGCAAGAGGGTTGGGTTGTTCCAGGCCGCGCCTCCCGACCTCTCTGCCTTAGTTTGTATGATTTTCTGGCAGCTGGAAAGACTGTTTTTCCAAAGGAGAGGGTGTTGCAAGAGCTCAGAACTGCTTCTTTCTCGGGCCATCTCAGGGCAACCCAAAGCCGCATCCTCAGAGTCTTCGTCTCTTTCAACATGTGGGCGTTGCTTCTGGCACCGGAGCGTGGCCTCCAAGCGTCACTTCTCAGGGTGACAGCGGGCTTCAGAGGGCATGCCTCCTGGGCGGGGGTGTGTAGGGTGTGGCAGAGTTGGCTTTCGATGTGGCAAGTTTTTCTTTTTTCGGGTACAACTGATAAATTAGGCCATTGTTGCTGTGCCCGCCTGATTCCTCTGCAGGCTGGCAGGGTGGGCTCTGGTTGCGGCTGCAACCTGTGGGTCTCCCAGGCGTCACCCTGCTGTGACTGGATGCCGTTCACACCACAGATGCGTTCTGCTGTAAGAGCCAAGGACCTGGTCCTGTGTGTTGATTTCTCACCTTTGACGAGACAGTAGAAGGCGCCATCTGGGGAGTGATCATGTGTCTCTCATCTAGACGGTCTATGAGTCTCTGGGTTTGATGTCTTTTGTGGCATTCCCAAGGTACTTAAGAATCAGGGAGGAGTTACATGAGGAAGAAGATAATCGGAACTTGTAATTTTTGTATGACAACAACTTTCTTGAGATATGAGTTGCATGCTGTAAAACTAATGTCATTTAAGGGCTCTTTCCATCCAGGGACTGTTGATCAGCTTACTGGGCTGTGTAACCATTGCTTTAGTCTAGCTGTAGGGCATCTGCCTAATCCCAGTGTGATTCCTCGTTGCACTTCCGAGGCTTTCCCGGGACATCTACTCATTTGCTCTGTGTCTACAGATTTGTCTGTTCTGATGTTTCCCATACATGTGGTCTCTGCACCCAGCTCTTCCCCCTGGCACAGTGTTCCCGAGGGCTGTGTCTGTTGCCGCATTTGCTGAGTCATGTTCCACTGTGAGGCTAGACCACGATTCACTTACCCGCTCATTGTTGGATGGACACTGGGGTTTCCACTCTTCGGCTACTGTGAATAATGCTGCTCTGAGCTTTTGCATCCAAATCTGTGTGTGGACATGTGCTTCGTTTCTCTCAAATACGTTCCTGGCACTGCAACTGTTGGGTCCCGCAGCACATTTATAAGATGTTAAGAAATTGCCAGACTGCTTTCCAAAGGGGCTGCACCCCTCTGCCTCGCCACCAGTGGGGTGTGAATGCAGCCTTCCGCTTTCGATCGAGGCGGTGAGAAGGCTTCCTGGAGACCCCTGCATGTGGCATCTCACTGTTGCACCTGCCTCCAGGGCTCTGACGACACCCAAAGAGCCTGGACCCCAGGTTTCACCCTCGTGTGCATCTGATCTCACAGGGGGTCATGGTCATTGCTCCTGCTCCCCTCCCCCATTCAGGGCCAGGCTCCCCTGTGGTCCATCACATTCCAAAGAGGATTCGCTTTGATAAGAAACGCTGTGTGCCACGCTGTTGCTAATTTAGCAGCTTTATTGGACAATGTGATTTACCATCCGTGGCCGGCCTTCAGATGGATTCATTTACCGGCATTGATTGCTGTTATGTCACTGCTAACTGCTGCCAGAAAGCACGCAGCAGGGCCTCAAGACTGTGTAGCACTCGCTTTGCTGATAATGACGGCGGGGTCCGTCCCTGATCACCGATGACATGGTACTCCCCATTTGAAGATGGACTTCAATTGCATAACTCCATTCCTCGGTGATGAGAAAATAAATTACTTTTCGATACTGTGGTCTGCAAAGCGCTTCTTAACTTGGGGTTTTCAGTAGGTTTTTCCATTTTTTGTTTCGGGGTGTTCTCACCACTCAAAGTGGGGTCCTTGGACCTGCAGCTTGTTACGAATTCAGAAGCTCAGGCCCAGCCCACACCTGCCGCACAGAGTGTGCAGTTTAACGGGTTCCCCAGGTGATACACCCCCCACCCTCCACCCCGAAACACACACACAGAAGTTTGAAAAGCACTGCTTTAAATCAGGGTCAGCAAAATAATGGCCTGGTGGCCAATTTCAGCTACTGCCTGTTTTTATAAATAAAGTTTTATTGGAACACACCCATGTCCATTCACTTGGGCACCTCCCATGGCTGCTGCTGCGTGGCATTCTAGCTGCAGAGTTGCGTAGCTGCCACAGTAACCTCGGGCCTGCTCACCAGGAAAGTGTTTATTCCCGGATGTTCACGGAAAGCCGCTGCCCCCCCCCCCCCCCCCGCTTTGGAGGTGGCTCTCTTTTCGTTGACTTGTCTACTGTATAATTTGTTAGCTTTTTCTTACTGAGCACCTCCCCTTTTATACTTATTATACACATGAGCCATTTTTTTTTTAAGATTTATTTATCTGAAAGAGTTACAGAGGGAGGGTGGCATGGAGAGAGAGAGAGAGAGAGAGAGATCTTCCATCCGCTGACTCACTCCCCGGATGTTGGGGGCTGGGCCAGGCAGAAGTCCGGAGCCAAGAACTGTGTGTGTTTCCAGAGCGCACTTTCCTATGGGACTTGGCCCCCATGATTATGGAGGTGGGAAAGTCTCGCCCTCTGCCATCTGCCAGCTGGAGACCCCAGAAAGCTGGTTGTAAAGTTCAGGCCCGGCCCAGAGGTCTGAGAACCGGGGGAGCCCACGCAGTCAGTCCCAGTCCAAGGACCCGAGATGATAACGTGGATGCCCCACCGCTGGTGGTGAGGCCGGGAAAGCAAACTCCTCCTTCTCCTCTCTTCTGTTGGGGCCCTCCATGGATTAGCTGATGCCCAGTGGGGAGGGCGTTTCCTTTACTGAGCCCACCAATTCAATGCTGATCTCACCCAGAAACACTCTGTGACACACACCCAGAGGTAACATGGCCCATTCAGGGTGACACACACATCAACCATCATAGTGCCACACTTTGGCCTGGAAAGATGGTGACGTAACGGGAGGTCCAAGCAAGGCGCCGTTCCTGGAGGTGAGAGCGGCATCTATGCCTCGAAGCCAGCCAGCGGCTGAATTCCCTGGGCCAGGGATTTTACTGCAGCCCTGATTCTCATCCCCAACCTAAGAACCTCTTTGCTGGCTCCTTTTCACATCAGTTTGTGCCAAAGGAAGAAAGACCACTTTACTGAATTTTTTTAAAGATTTCTTTGAGGGGTAAAGCCGCTGCCTGCAGTGCCGGCATCCCATATGGGCACTGGTTCAAGTTCTGTGCTCCACTTCCGATCCAGCTCTCTGCTATGGCCTGGGAAAGCAGTAGAAGATGACCCAATTCCTTGGGCCCCTGTACCTGCACGGGAGACCTAGAGGAAGCTCCTGGCTCCTGGCTTCAGATCAACGCAGCTCAGGCTGTTGCAACAAATTGGGTAGCAAACCAGCAGATGGAAGACCTCTCTCTCTCTGCCTCTCCTTCTCTCTCTGTGTAACTCTGACTTTCAAGTAAATAAATAAAAATCTTAAAAAAAAAAAGATTTACTTGAAAGGCAGGGTGATAGAGGGAAGAGATGAGAGAGATCTTCCTTCTGCTGGTTCACTCCCCCAATGGCCATGGCTGGGCCATCCTGAAGGAGGAGCTGAGAACTTCATCTGGGTCTCCCATATGAGTGGCAGGGGCCCGAGGACTTAGGCCAACCTCTGCTGCTTTCCCAGGCACATTAGCAGGGAGTTGGAAGGGAAGCAGAAGAGCCAGTTCTAGAACAGGTGCTCTGATATGGGGTTTGGGGTCACAGATGATAATGGCTCAACCCACTGCTGCACCCCAACGCCAGCCCCTTCACTGATTTCTTTTTCATTTATTATTTTTTAAATTTTTTTGACAGGCTGAGTGGACAGTGAGAGAGAGAGACAGAGATAAAGGTCTTCCTTTGCCGCTGGTTCACCTTCCAATGGCCGCCACGGCCAGTGCGCTGCGGCCGGTGCACTGCGCTGATCTGATGGCAGGAGCCAGGTACTTATCCTTTATCCTGGTCTCCCATGGGGTGCAGGGCCCAAGCACCTGGGCCATCCTCCACTGCACTCCCTGGCCACAGCAGAGAGCTGGCCTGGAAGAGGGGCAACTGGGACAGAATCCGGTGCCCCGACCGGGACTAGAACCCGGTGTGCTGGTGCCGCAAGGCGGAGGATTAGCCTGTTGAGCCGCGGCGCCGGCCCACCTTCACTGATTTCTTGAATGAGGCGGGTGGAGACTTACCTCTGCTCATGCAGAGGAATTCAGAGGGAATTTCAGGTGATTCCAGGGAAGGCTGGTGTTTGATCCTCACAGCCTTGCAAGCCTGCTGCTTGCCCCCAGTGGGGCGCTTTACTAAGAGGGGTATCCCTGCAGAATGCGGGCCTCTCATGTCGGGTTAGATTTGAGATCCTTAGGACGTGGGAGCGGTTGGATTTTTAGGTCACAGGCCACTCGTGGAAGTGTCTCAGCTGTGCGGCCTCCCCCGATCCCCGTGGGGAGGCGCTCCACCCAGTGACCCTGCAGGTAGCTGATTGAGTTTGAAATAGCTGCCTCCCAGCCCAGCAGGGACCAGGGGAAGGAACATTCGCTGTCATTTTTCTCCTCCTCCCCCCCTGAAACATGGTTAATCAGGAGCTTTTGGAAACAAAAAATAAAAGCAAGAGACAGGAGACCTAGTTTGGTGAACCCAGTGGAAAACTACTGCTCCACCAAGTGGCTGTCACAGTCCCTAGAGGACAAGGGGACATCGACTGGTGAGGGGGCGGGCCGCAGATGTCTCCGAAGCTCAGATACGTGGGTGACAGGTGCTGCTTTTAGCACTTTCTGAGAGACCAGAGGACATTTTATGATCATAATTATGACAGTAAATAATTCAGCTTTTGTAATCCCGACTGTAGTCATTTATTGATTACATCCTATGAGGCAGGTGCCAGGCCCCTCTCAGTTCTCACAACAATGATCCAGCCCCGTTTTATTAACAAAGAGGCTGAATCTCTCCAGGTTTAACTTGGCCGGGGACACACAGTGCTGAGAGTCAAGGCCAAGGTTAAACTCTGACTGCAGAGCTTGTGCCGTGCCCTGAGCTGCCCTCGGACCCCCTTGGAATGTACTGCATACCCTTTGTCCCCAAATATCATGGTGTCAGGAATTGGTTATGGGTTGACGTGAATGAAGTTCCAACAGACTTGAATGCCAAGCAATTGTTTCCCAAAGAGTGGCTGAGATGATTTTTAGGTGGTAGACAGGTGAACAGTCTTAAAAAGTATATTTATGGTATTTAAAGGAAATATATATAACTGGTCTATTAAACCTGTGATTTGAAGGGAACTCACCGTTCCTTTCAAAACACAGACGTAAGGAAAGAAAGCATGAGTCTTTTAAATAAAAATCACAGTGTGGGTGGGACGTGTGTGGCCTGCTGGCTCAGCTGTTCTGGATGCTGCTCACCTGAGCACTCGGGACAACCTGGAGTGTGGGGCTGGGGTGGGAGTGGCTCATGTGAACAGCAGGGCTTGACAAGGAGACTTTGTTCACTGTGCTGCCACACCCCCGCCCCTTCTGTGGAGGTGACCTCACCGCCTGTTGGCCAACACCCAGACACCTGCCCTGAGGCTCAGAGTGATTCATGTGGGTCAGCGAGAAGCCCTTCCTGGAGTCTGACGGCCTCCACGTCCTGTGTGTTGTGCCTTTCCTGGTGCCTTTCACCACCCATTTGTGCCCAAACCACCACTGCCTCTTCGCTGTCTTTTTCCTGCCCCGAGGGCCTTTGCACCTGCTGTTCCTTCTGTCTGGAATTCTGCACCCCAGTTATTTGTGTGGCTGGCACCTGCTGTGTATTCTGGTCTCCACTGAAATGACATCTTCCATATCCACTGTACTCAAGATCTCTCCCCTCTCCCAGTTGCTGTCTCAGCCATGTTGTTGAAGTATTTCCTGTAATGGGCTAATGAGTATTAGGTTGTGAGCCGCGTGGTCGCTGGTGCAGCTGCTTTGACCCGCCACGGGTACCTGAAAGCAGCCTTAGGCAATGTGGAAGTGAGGATGTCTGTGTGTCAATAAAACTTTATTTATAAAAACAGATGGCCACATGGGTTTGGCTCACTGGTCACAGTGTGCAGATCCCTGCTCTGTGCTGCAGCCTTGTTTTCATTACTTTTGTCACTATCTGAAATAATTGTGTTTATTTGGCTACAGCTTCATCTCATCCTATCCAGAACAGGAACTGCTCCCTTGTGTAGTGTGACATTGTTGGCTCCTAGCCCATGGTATATTTGTTAAGTGATTAGATACTGTTACTCACGGGAGTCCTGTCTTCATTCATTCTCCAGACTTGTATCACCCTGTTTGTCCCTTGTGTGGTGTGGAGTGTTGGAAGCTGGGCTCATGACCAGATGCACATGCAAACAGGGGAGAGGCTGTGGGACCCCAGGACCAGCCGAGTGAGGTCAGAAGTAGCACAGCAGGGCAGGTGCTGGTGCAGCGGGTTGGGCAGCTGCCTGTGATGCCCACATCCCATATCAAGTCCTGGCTTCTCTGCCTTTGACCCAGCTCCCTGCGATGAGCCTGGGAGGCAGTAGATGCTGAAGCCCTATTACCTACGTGAGACACCCAGCTGGAGTTTCTGGCTCCTGGCTTCAGCCTGGGCAGCTCTGGCTGTTGTAGGCTTTTGGGGAAGTGAACCAGCAGATGGGACATTCATATTTTCTCTCTCTGTTTTTCTCTGCCATTCAAATAAATAAATAAGTCCTTAAAAAAAAAAAAGCATAGCAGGGCAGGGCAATAACTCTTCCAAAGTCAGAGGTGGCTTTTTGGGACGGTGGTGTCTGAGCTGAGTTAGAAGGAGTGAAATTCACATTCTGAGATTTGATGATTGTTTACAGCCCTTGTCTCTGCTGTTGAGGAACACTGGTTTTTTTCTTCTTACTGTTTGTTGAACTTTTTACTTAGTGTAGGGTTAATATTACGAGTGTAAAGTAAACTGAAAGTAGATCATTGTAAAAAGCAAGAGACGGAATAAGAGAGGAAGGAGGAGGAAGGGTGGGAGCGTGGGCAGGAGGGAGGGTAGGGTGGGAAAGATCAATAAATCTGTGTATATGAATTACATGACATTGGTTTACCTTAAATAAAGAAGAAGTATGTGTTTAAACTCTGCAGACTCGGGACAGCCAGGACAAGCACATGGAGCCAGCCACTAGCCTGGTGGTACTAGGACGGTTCATAGAAAGGACAAGTAAGCGCTAAGTTCATGTCAGTGCAAACAGTTTTCAAATCCACACCTCGTTTTTTTTTTTTTTAATGATACGCATTTTCCATGAACTTTTGGAAGACCACCGCATATGCTTGAATTTCAATTCTTTCTTGCATCCAAACTTAGCTTTTCATTCCATTCGCCACGAACTACCTGAAGTGGAAGGAGAAGCAACTGCGGGCAGAGGGTCTGAGTAAGTCCAGCTGTGGCGACAGGTTCGGTGAACAGCAGCAGGTGACAGTGGGGGCTCTGCTGGGTTAGTTCCCTGTGGATCACTCACAAAGGACCCTTTCTGAAATGCAGGCCGGGGTGCCCTACAATGAACCGTGGGCTTTGGTCTTTGGGAACTACAGTGTTAAATCGTTGCATGCCGAGTTCCAGAATTCTCTGTGTGTGGGTCAGAGACTCACGTGCCTTCTCAACTGACTTAGGTCAGCTCTCTGGAGTTGGCTGGCATTGGGAGGGGAGCTACCTGGTGTCCCCAGCAGAGGGTCAAGTCCAGAGACACGGTTTCTTGGCTCTTAAAGTAGACAGAGGATGCTAATGAGCAGCCACCTTTGGCTGCTCCCCTGCAGTGCATCTAAATCTTGCTGCTGTGGGCGGGGAGTTAAACACCCAGAGGAAGGCCAGTGCCCTGGAAGGAAGGCATGGAAGGCAGTGTTTATTGAGGAGGGCCGGCCCTGCTGTTGACGAGGCGCTCACGGGAAAATCCTGACCTGCCGAGCTGAAGCCCGTTCCTCCTCATCACCCTGGCAAGCAGAGGAGTCCCCAGGACTGCAGGGAGCCGCCTCCATCCCCTAAGCCTTGTCTAAACCCTAATGCCAGTGGAGCCACAGAAGGGCTGCAGTAGAGGAAGGCAGACCCTTGCTGAGCACCTGCTGTGCGCTGGGCAGTGGGGGTGTCCACGCTTGCGATGCGGGTGTGAAGCATGGGGGTGGCTCCACACACCGCATCTTCTGTTTCTGCTCCATCCGGGTAACCCTCCCCAGCAATGGTGACTTAATGTTTTCCTTTCAATCTACTCAGTTTTTTACTTAGCTTCAACCTCAGCTATAAAATCCATAAAATCATGGTGTTACATAAGCCTATTCTTTTTCTAATGTACATCAGCATACATACATAACTGTTCACATTTTTTGTTAAAAAGTGATTTGTTCGTGGACTGCATATTGTAACTTGCATGCTGCCATTTGTAGAGTGGTTGGCCTTACTTGCTCCCTCCCTGCAGGTTTGCTAGGAGCTGTTATTGCCTCCCTTTGAGAGGTGAAAGAACAGAGACCCAGAGAAGTTGAGGCACACCCTCCAAGTCACACAGCCAGCGAGTTGCGGTGTCTGGACTCAGACACTGCTTTTCTGGCACTAAAGTGCAAGTTACCTGTGCCAGCTTCCCCCACGTGCCCCTGGGCTGGATGGACAGATAGGATACGAAGCCGCTGAGGACGGGCACAAAGGGTCACACCGGAGGCCAGTCAGACTTCCGCCTCTTCTTGGGAGGCAGAGACAATGACTTCAGCCACCGTGGTCCCGATTCCCATGGACGTTGCCACGGGATGTGCCTGTGCTATGGGAATGCTTCCCAGGACGATGCCGCCGCAGCTCAGGGAGCCTCAAGTCGTCCCAGAAAACAGTGGTCATCAATATTGACTCTTGCACAGAGGCCCACGGGAGCGAGGCGAGGGGAGACCAGCCCACGGGATTGTCCCCACAGAGCCACCGCCCAGAGCCAAGCGTGGCGGGGGCCCCTCCTTTGGGCTGGAGGCTTATTAGCATTCAGGCGTCACAGAACTGCCTTGGAAGAAAACATTGCCGTAGTGAGTTCCCAATGAGCCCCACTGCCAGCCATTGTACGGGGTCAGGGGCAGAGCCAGATGCCCTTGGGGGATGGCAGTGATGGCCCAGGGCTGGGCTGGATCTGGGATTCGGGAAGTTTCCTGTGATGTCAGGCAGCGTTCATGAGTCTTGCCTAGTTGAGCAGACTCTCTGGTCAGGATGAATGCCAGCCCTGATTTGGAGGCGGTAGCTTGGGAACACGGAGAAGGGACCAGGCAAAGCTGACAAGCCCAGTGAGGTTTTTCGGAGAGCCAGAGGAAAGAAAAACCACCCCGATCATGGCAGTCATGTTTATCCACCAGTCTCTTAAGTCATCAGGAGTGAAACTCCCACGTCTGGACAGCTGAGCATGGAGTCAGTGCTGGTCGGTAGCGGCTCTAGCAGGGCAGGGACAGGTGCTACTCAGCAGAGAGTCCCACTGTGTTAGTCTTGCGGAGCCAGGTGAGCAAAGTCCTGACCCACTTTCAGCCCCCTTGCCACTTAGCAGTACAGAAACAAGATCACTACTCACATGGCCCCAAAGGAGATCCATAAAAAAAAAAAACACATTCAAGACTGCTTAAAAAAATTCATGGAAAATGAAATTAAATGATGTTTATTTGGGTGCAGGGACTGTGAAATCCAGGCTTACAAGAGGTCTTCAGAAACTTCATGGAAAGCAGATATAAAAAAACTTTGCATGGATTTCAAAATTTCTATACCTAAGTTAACTTGTCGTTTAATTCCATTTTTCCATGAACTTCTTGAACTACCCTCACATATGGGACAGTTCTCTATCACTGGATAACATGCTCTCTGGAAACTTGGCAGCTTCAAACAACTGCAGGTTGTCCTTTGTACAAAATGCCTGGGACCAGGAGTGTTTCAGGATTTTAGAATATTTACATATTCATAATGAGGTATCTTGGGAATGGGACTCAGGTCTAAACACAGGGTCTCTTTATGTTGCATGTTTATGCACACAGCCTGATGGGGATTTTATGCAACATTCTCAGTGCACCTGCATTCTGACTGCGACCCATCACACGTGAGGTCAAGTATGGAATTTTCCACTTGGGGCATCATGTTGGCTCTCAGATAGTGTCTTATTTTGGAGCATTTTGAACGTCAGAGTTTCAGATCAGGGATACTAAGCTATATGTTGTTTCGTTCATGACTTTGTGGATCAGAAAGCTGGGAAGGGCTCTGCAGGGAGGTTTGTCTTGGCTCTAGGTAGTGGCAGCTGGGGCTGGAGGACCCACCTGTAAGAGGACTTCTTCACCCATTTGTCTGGTGCCTTGCTCCTCTTTGATCTCCTTCTCTTCTCCATGTGGTGTTTTATCTCCCACAGCTTCTTCCTGTGGCTTGGCTGCTTTGGGTAGTGACACTTCTTTTGTGGAAACTGGCCTCCTATGGGCAGAAAGGTGGAAGCTGCCGGAAAGTCACAGCTTACACTTGAACCTGGCACAGCATCCCTCCTGCCATGCTCTACTGCTCAAGGCATTCACAGGGCCCACCCAGGTTGTAGGGGCTGGAAAAATAAGCTCCACCTCTAGATGGGTAGGTGGATAGCTAGGTTGTGAAGCAGAAAAGCGTATGGGACCAGCGCTACAGTCACGGCCATCTTTGGAAAATACACTTAGTCACTCCTTAATTGACACTGATTTTTTTTTCAGGAGCCTCGCAGAGATCCTTTTATCTTGGACTCCCCTGAGCACCCCATAAAAAGAATAATGAGAGACCAGGCACAGGCATGCTCTCTTAAGAACAAAATATATTCTAATTCTTAATTTCCCATGGGTTCTTCATGGAGCCTTAATGTTTGCTTGGAAAGGTTGCTCTGATGAGGAAACCAGCTTGCAGAGTGAAAACCATCCCAGTGAGAGTCCTGGCTTCCAGGGCAGGGAAGAAGTTACCCACATAGCTGAGGAGTTGCAAGAGCATCTGACTATGGTGAGTGTAGACCCACAGACGAGGGTGTCTGGTTTGGACCAACTCCTCTCCCATCCCGGCATTGAAATCCAACGTTGTGTTTTATTGAATCTGTGAAGAAGGATTCCGTTGTTGCAATGGAAGCAAATTTAGACAGTGAAGTCATGTTTTGGGTTGACATTGGCTTCTCAGCCACACCCTTGGGCTGTTATTGGACATTGGCCTCCCTTTTTTAAAAATGAGGCATAACAAATGACTTGTACACACACTCAAGGCAACATCGACATCCTTAGCTAAATAATCTGAATCATTAGCCAAGAACTTTTTATTTCAGATGCTGCTAAACTTTGCAAAGCACAGAAGAAAGAGGTGTTGCCTGTTGCTTGTGGATGGAGAGGGGACACTCCCTTGTCCTGGACTGTTCCAGAAGCACCAGGTCTCCTTGACAGCCTCATCTCTTCTACTTCCTGGCTAGGATGTGTGCAGGTCACTGGTGCCTTCACTGAGCCTCACTTTCTCCACCTATCAAATGAGAACAGTTATTCCTATTCTAATCCTGGGATTGTTCCAAGGATAAGATGATGCAATCCTGTTGTTTATTTTTAATTGCTTTACGAGTTCAAAAGTTCTTCATGTATTGAGCCATTATTGCTAACAATATTAGCATAGCAAATTTCTCTTGCCAGAGAATTAACATTAACCATGCCTTCCTAATATAAAAGTTAAATGAATACAGTCTTTAATTATTTGAAAACACAAACTTGAAAAAATTAACTGTATAACTCTAGCATTAACTAGAGTTTGGGTACAAGCCATTATTTGGGCACTTGTGGCTTCTATATATGTAAATTCAGTTATTTTGCCAGTTTTGGCTAACCTAGGTAGCACTTTCTAAAATTAAAGGCTTGCTTCTGCAAAGACAAAAGAATGAGCCATTAGACAATATTTTGTTGCTTTGAATAATCTTCACCCAGTAATTGAGCCTTATTGTTGAGTGGGCTAATAGCAGTGAGTGTGTTACTCTCATTCTAATAGATGCCAATTCAGTTATTTATCAACAAACAGTTCCCGTAGACTCTATCAGGAGGGCTTCTTTCGCTGAGCTACTTAAGTGATTTCCAAACTCCTGTGGAAATTGGCTATCAGAAGCTGGCCAAGGACATTCCATACTCAGATGAAAGGGAGCAGATTCCCCTTCCTCCAGTTTACAGAAGATGAACAGAGTTCAATTGTAAATTTGTCCTTCATCTTGGCACCTGGACCCATCTGACCACAGAACTCCAGGAAAAGTGCTCTCTAACGTGATGGAGAATTCATTCTGGTGGTTCATGCCTGCTTTGTTGATTCATTCATGCCTGCAAACAGCATGGACACTCCGAAATTCAAGGACCACTGCATTATGTTTTCTACCAGGGATGGACATATCTGACCCATTGTCTGTTGCTGTAGATAGTTTTATTGGCACACAACCACGCCCATTCATTTACTTACGGTCTGTGGCAGCTCTCACGTTCCAGTGGCACAGCTGGGGACAGAGACCCGCCGCACCATGCTGTGTTGAGGCCATAACTGCACAAGAGCAAGCTGTCTTGTCAACCAGAGTTGAGTTTTCCCTTGACATAGAGAGCAACCAAGACTACCGATATGTTGTGACAAGGCTCAGTTTGAGCATCTACTTTTCCTTCCAATCCAAATGTGATAGCCTGGAAATGAAGTGATGTTCTGGTTCTAGAAGGAACATTAGGCTGTGGTTAAAAGGAGGAGGGAAGGGGGTTTTGGAGTTAGATAACCAGGATCAAACCTGCCTCTACCAGTCATTAATTCACACAATCAACTCTTCTTTAATCAACCAATAATGTGTTCAGTAAGCTCCTGGTCATAGCTGCTGTCTAAGGTGTGTACAACCTGAACAACTGCTCATTATTCTGAAACCCGTGGAGTTCCGGCTATCTGTTGTTGTGTCACTCATCACTCCCCAAATCAGTGGCTTGGCCGAGTCTTAACTGTCATCTCTCGAGGTAGTGTGGATTGACTGGGCTTAGCTGGATGGTTCTGCCGTGGGTCTCCCCACGTGTGACAGTCAGAGATGAGCCAGGCTACGGTCGTCTGATGGCTTGGCTGGGTGGACACCCAAGGGGTCCCTCTCACGAGCCTGGCAGTTGGTGCTGGATGTTTTAGGGGGGCTCATTTGCAATTGCCAGCTATATCACGTCTACATCATATGTGCCCTTTCGCATGTGGCTTGGGGTTGTCACAGCATGGTGGCTCGGTTCCAAGGGGGGACTGCCCACAACTGAATATTCTACCAGATCCAACCAAAACTGCACAGCCATCTTATAATCTAGGCCTGGGAACTCCCAGGGCTCCACTTTGACTAGTGCTGTTAGTCAAGTGAGTCACTAAGGCCAGGGTGATTTTAAAGGGAGGGCAATACAATTCTTATCTCTTGATAAGGACAATGTCAAGGAATTGAGGCCATTTAAAATCCAAGGCATGTGCATGTGGCGGCAGCACACAACTGGCTCTTTTTTTCAATAGCAACTTTGACAAGTCCCCAGGGCACAAGATGTCCTGGTTTTTCATAGAATGGTTTTGTCTGGTGAAAGGCCAGAGCCGATTTCCAGCTGATGAATAAGCTGGGGTATGAACGATGAGTAGAATTAACCAGGTGAAGAAGGGAAGATAGCCCAACCCAGGGACAGGAAACAACCCATGCCAATGTCCTGGGGCAGGGCTGCAAGAAGGCTGGTGCAGTTGGAACCAAGAGAGTGAGGGAAGTGTGATCAAAGTCAAAGCTTATCAGCTGGATGATGGGCGTCAGATTCCTCAGTTCTCCAGACTTCGGTGTTCTTGTGAATAAAATAGCAAGCTGTTTACTCTCTGAGGCTGTTGGTGGGAATAAATTAAGAGGAAGTCAGTGGGGCCTTGCACAGGTCCTTTATGGGGCTCTGGGGATGCATGGATGCCCAATAGGGCACTCACAGGTCTGGTGGGCCTGGGAGTCTGTTTCCCCCAAAGCGAACCCCCCAGCCAGTGGGTGCATCCTCTGCGCTAACAAGGTGTGGGAGGGCCAGGCTGTATTCCCTGTTTTCTTTCTTCTTGGAAATGGCTGTTAGCAAATGAAGGAAACCAACTGCCCCCTCCTTGGTGTTCGCGTCTCACTCTTACATCCCTTCTCCAGGGTCAGAATCAAGCTTGCAGTGACACCTTCAGAGTCTCAAGCTATCCCTGAGGTCCTCCCCACACTGTTCAATATAGTCCTGGGCCTGCGGAAGGGTCCACAGTGGACCCAAACTATTGCCTGGTTATTATTTGCCTTTTAAAGCAATATCAACCACTGCCTCAATAGGACCTGTGGGTACTGTGCAAAGGTTCAGTTTCTCTGCTTGCTGTCTGGGCTCATTTGCATGGGCTCCCTGTCCCAGCCCTCCCGCTGTAGTGCCCTCCCTTCCTTGTTTTACTGGGGGCAGATTGTGCTGTGCAGAGCAGTCCCTGGCAGGTGCAGCTGCTAGAGCTCCGTGACTCCGTCCGGTTCTGCAGAACTCAGAACTGCAGTTCCAGCTTGCAAGGAGCTCAGGGGTGAGGGCTGTTGACTGGAACTTCCTGCCGGGACTGCAGCATCTCCAGAGCTGTTTTCAAAACCAGCACCCGCTGTGGTGTGTGGCAGAGGGGAGGGTGGGCTTTCAGCTACAGAAGCTGCTGGGGACGGGACATACCAGCTGGGATCCAGTCTCCCCTTTTTTCTCAAACACACCCAAGACCGTTCTCTGTGTGGTTTGCAGGGGTCTCAGGTCCTATAAGGGGCTCTGGGGATGCATGGGGGCCCAATAGGGCACTCACAAGTCTGGTGGGCTTGGGAGTCTGGTTCCCCCTAAGCAAACCTCCCAACCAATGGGTGCATCCTCTGCACTAACAAGGTGTGGGAGGGCCGGCCTGTATTCCCTGAGCACGGGTTTCCATGTGAGCCCGAAGGAGCACACGGTGATGACTCCAGCAGGGGAGTGGGGCTGCACAGGCGGCCCTGTCCAGAGACATTGCCGGTATTCAGGACTGTAGGGTAGAGACCTGGGAGGCTACCCAGCATCCTGCATGGACCAGACAGCAGGGAATGGTCCAGCTGCAGGTGCTGGCTGCGCTGAGCGGGGGACCCTGCTCTTTGTTCTTTGCCTGCTTTCTGCTTAGCCTGTGTCGCTGCCATGCTGGCTCCCTGGTGGTTCCTCAAACCTGCAAGCCCTGTGCTGCCTTGCCTGCAAGCCCTGTGCTGCCTCGAGCCCTTCGCACCTGCTGCTGCTCCCTCTTTCTGGAATGTTCTTCTCCAAGAGAGGCCGCTGCTGAGCCCCGATCTTCAATTTCAGTCCCCTACCCCCACCCCTCCCGTGTCTCATGGCAGCAGCTTCTGGATTTCTGTCACCGTCCTTATCCTGTTGTGCCTCTCCCCACTTAACGTCAGATTCCCTCACCATGGCGCTCTGGCCAGAGTTTCCCTTGTAGCTCTGTTGCCCACTCACTGCTGTATTCTTGACTCCTAAGCCAGCGCCTGGCCCAGGGCAGGGGCTCAGCCTGTGTCTGTTGAAGTCGGTGGAGCGGGAGAGTCCTGGGGAAGATGAAAGAGGAGACAGGACAGGCGCATTTTTGGAGAGTTTTGGCCGCATGCACTGATTCCAGCCCCATGGCCCAGGGAAAACCTGCTCAGCCTCAGTTTCATCATCTGTGAAATAGAGCTGTTAATTGCCCCAGTCCTGGGTGAGGATTTAGGCCAGGCGCTGTGTGTGTGGCATGCAGAGTGGGCTGCACTAAGGGTGTGCGTCTCAGGGTGATTTCCCTCTGCAGGGCCCGGAGTTCCGCGCGCCTGGTTTGTCCCGTGGAAGAGGGGCCAGGGAACGCAGCAGTGAACCTGCACACACTGGCCCTGTGCTCGGCGCATCGGCGGATGACTGATCTTTCAGCCTTTTCAGTTGGTGTCTCCCCGGGGAGCGCGTGGCCAGGCACGGGCCTTGGGGAGTCGGTGGCGGCAGAGGCTGCCTTCCCGGCAGGCCCCCTGGCTGCCTGGCTGCAGAACCCGCCGGGTGATGGATGTGACCAGCTACATCTCCTTCCCCGGTTTTCCCCAGCAGTTAGACCATCAGGAAAACTTCCTCAAAGTGGTAGACCCTGTGGCTGAGGACACACCCCTGTGGACGTGTTGGGGGGCTGGGAAAGCGTGGCTTCAGGAGAGTGCCTTGGGACACTGTTCAGTGGGACCACATTTCCACACGGTGGGTGGTGGTGACTGGTGTTGCATTTCCATCAGAGTTGCAAAGGAACCTTGAAATCCCAGGGCTTTGACACCCTTGTGCCCCTCCCCTCCCCCATCCCCGAATGCAGATCTCAAAGGGGGACTTCTTTTCCCCAATCTTTGATGTCTGGTTGGAATTCTTCGGTTGCCATGGTATTTAATCTGTTTACATGGGTTTTATTCTGGCTCCTAAGTAGAGAATGGGGAATGTGGTAGAGTCCAAGCAGGGTTAAGCCTGGGGGTATGGAATCCTTAGTATATGAGTGGTGTGTGTGTGTGTGTGTGTGTGCACCAGGACAGCCTTTTGGGGACCTGAGGGCTGTGCCCGTGTCTCGTGTACATGCATCCTTGGGCTTGGACTGCACTGTGGCTGTGAGAACACAAACAGCACCTCCTGGGGATGTGGACCCTCGATCTGGAAGCTGGGCGCCTTTATAGGGGACATCGCAGAGCTCACAGGGAGAATTTGGGGTGCACTTCTCATACACGCACCTCAAGCCAAGTCAGTTAACCAGTCACCTGCCAGGGAAAAGCATGACCTGGTGCGCTGCGGTGGTCCTGTAACCCCTTTCCTGCTGCCCTGCCCCTCCCACGACGTGTGAATGAATTTCCTAAAAGCAATGTGCAGTGGAAGGAAGGCACCCTCCTCACCCTGGCCTCCTTGTGACCCACAGGTGGCCGGCCAGGCTGTGTCAGCTGTGGGGTTGGTGAGTCAGCAGCTGAATTAACTGTGTCCATCAGTGTCAGTGATACGGGCCTCTTGCTCCACGGAGGCCTGCAAGGCGCTGGGGTTACTTCCTGGATGGTTTCCGGAGTGGCTGACTGTTGGGAAGTCAGGTAGGCATCTGGTCGCCCGGCGGTAACTAAACCAGGACCTCTCGCTGGCCCAGAGCTGTCAGGAGATCTGAGGCCTCCGCACAGTCGCTCTCCTAGGCCCCTGACTCAGAGCCAATCAAGGGGTGTTTTTATCTGCTGAGTTAGGAAGAGGGTTTTTTTTTTTTTCCTTAGTTTTCAGTGTCATAAGGCCTCATTGTCAAGGCCAAAAGAGCTGCTTCAAAAAAAATAATGAACTTCACGTCCACTGGGTGAAATGACAGGGATGCCTTCTAAGCAGTTTCTGGTGGCTGGGCATTTTTAGCAGGCCAAGGTGATAATGCCAGCATTCCTCAGAGAGTGAAACAATACAATTCAATTTGGGTATA
This sequence comes from Oryctolagus cuniculus, assembly GCF_051225735.1. Classification (NCBI taxonomy): domain Eukaryota; kingdom Metazoa; phylum Chordata; class Mammalia; order Lagomorpha; family Leporidae; genus Oryctolagus; species Oryctolagus cuniculus. The sequence goes on from NC_142885.1 coordinate 57,730,553, forward strand.
ATATAATTAATTAATTAGGGAGCAAATTGCATTAAATAGGTAGCTCTTTGCCTTCATGGCATTCTGTCAGGAAGCTAATGCTACAGAAAGGACTGTAGTGTTATGATTTTAATTTTTGTTCACAGCGTCAGTAACAGCAAGAGATATTTTTGTGCAAGTTGGTGTTAGAGAGCCTGCACTCAGTGCTTGGCGTAAATAATCTTTTGTGGACCTTCCTGGGATCCTGTTCTGGTTTGCCTCTGCTGGGGGGAAGTTAATCATCCAAGTTCTTCTCGCTCCTAAGGGCTGGACAGCAGGGATCAGAGAAAGCGGGGAGGGCCCAGGGCCCAGGCTCTCCACTGCTGCGTGCCTGCCACAGCATCCGTGTTAGCATGGTGACCTGGAGCCAAACCCAGCCTACCTGCTTTTCTCTCTCTGCTGCTGGCTCTAAAATACCTTCTGTGCCAGAACGTCTCAATTTCTCAAGGAAGCAAGTGACTTGAGACCGCTGGCCTGGCCCAGAATCTGTTCTTGCAAGAGGGGCAGCCATAGAGGTCAAGTCTTGCTGCTGTGCCAGCCACGGCAGTGTGAACTCTGCAGCATCAGTGGCAGGGTGTGTGCTGGCCAGCCACTCCCAGCTTAGCTGGAGCTGCCCAGAGATCCCATAGGTCACCTGTAGTCACCTGGGACTTTCCTTTTGTGCCTGAGCTGGGCAGTGTGGAGCCTGCTGTTTAGAACTACAACTTTATATCACATACTCCCTTTAAATGTTAATACTTCTGCATCAGTTGAGGGGTAGATGTTTGGAGAAGCAGTTCCGAAGCCCGCCTCCCCTATCAGAGTGCCTGGCTTAGGTTCATGGCTTCTGCTCCTGACTCTAGCTCCCCTCCCTTGTAGAGTTTAGGAGGCAACAGTGGTGCTCAGGGAATCGCCTTCCTGCCTCCCACGTGGGAGACCCAGATTGTGTCCCTGCCTCCTACTTCCAGCCCAGGCCAGCCCCAGCCATTGCATGTGTTTGGGGGAGTGAACCAGTGAATGGTAGCTCTGTCTGTCTGTCGTCTCTCAGTCACTGCAATAAAGGAGCAAAATGTTAACAACATAGTTGAATGAGTTCAGCAGACATTCTGTGTCGTAGTTGCTCCTCTTGGCTCCTGGCAGAGGAGCTGGGAAGGGTATGGGGGTTCATGGTCAGTACAGTGCTCATTGTTGCTGACTTGCTGGTGCATGCGGGGACCTTGAGCCACTGCCGAGACACAGCAGACAACTGGGACCTTGGATTTCTCGGGTCCCGTGTGTGTATTCTTGTTTCCTTGTTGTCGCAGCGCTGGCCTGTCTCAAATCCTGTTCTTATATTCTGCTTTCCAGTAAACTCCAAAATAGACTTAAATTACAAGTTGGGAATTGACCTGTTACTCTTTCTAGCTTTGAAGGAGGAGGTCCGGGCCCACTTTGGTTGCCTCCTGCTCTTTCTGTTCACTTTTAGCAGGTGGCCCTGAAGGTCTTTGTAATTTGCATCTTTTTTTTCCCCCCTCGGACTGAGATGTTCTCCAGTTCTGATGTGTGTCATTATGGGCAGATTCTTTGGCCCAGTTTCCAGAGCCCGATTTGGGTTCTCAGTGTTGTCTAAATCTGGTGTCTGAACGCAGAATAGTGCAGGCCCACGAGGGTCACAGGAAGTGCTCCTGATCCCTTCCCCCGGTATCTGACATTTCCTGTTCTTCTTCTTGCAGCTAAAAAACACGCCAGCCAAGGATATTGTGGTTCTTGCGGCGAGGTTTGGATACTGGGGGAAATTTTCCTGGTTTGAGGCTGGTCCCTGGGTCACTGGTGAGGAACAGTGTCAGGCACCCCAGATGTGAAACTCCCCAATGCCTGTGAACCACAAGGGAGCCAGCTTTGAGCCCACACAGATCCTTGCAGCTGGACTCTTCCCAAGGTGTTGGCTAGGAGATTTCAAGAACATTTTAGGGCACTTCAGAATGTTCATGGAAAAATAGACTTGAAAAATAAGTGTATTTTGGTGCAAAACAATCTGAAATCCATGCTTGGATGCATTTTCCTTGGATGCATTTTCTGTGAACTTTCTGAAGATCCTGTGTATGCATGGATTTCAGATTTTTGTTCTTGGTGGGGAGTGCACCAAAGGAAACTTAGCTTTTCACTTCGTTTTCCATGTTTTTTTTTTTTTTTTTTTTTTTTTTTTTTTTCTAAGAGCCCTCATCTACCATTTAGTCGGTTCTCATTGAGCTCACGGCCCTGGGCTTAGTAGGCGCTTTAAAAAACAAGACTCATTTATTCCTTAAAAAAATTTTATGTTGTTCTCATTTTAAAGGGCATGTCACTGAGGCTCTGAGCAGCCAGGTAACTTGCCCAGGGACACACAAGCAGAAAGTCGCAAAGCCTGAATTATGACGGACCTATCTGAGGGCCAGCATTGTGGTGTGGCCACTGAAGCTGCTGCCTGCGACCTCAGCGTCCCATATTGGAGCACTGGTTCGAGTCCCAGCTGCTCCGCTTCCCATCCAGCTCCCTGCTCATGCGCCTGGGAAAGCAGTGGAGGATGGCTCAAGTCCTTGGGCCCCTGCCACTCACATGGAAGACCTAGATGGAGTTCTAGGCTTCTAGCTTCCGGGTGGCCCAGCCTTGGCCATTATGGTTAAAAAAAAAAAAAAAAAAAAAGACATGTGCGGTCTCCAAACTCTGTCCCCCTGATGCCCTTGGCTGTGCGTGCTTCAGCAAGAGGCCACACATGGACAGTGAGCTACCTAGAAGTTAGAAAAGAATGACGACACGAACGGGTTAAAGACCCTCGTGCGTGCAGAGAGACAGCTCTGTTCTTTTGTTTCCTTTTCCTGTTGGGTCTCCATACCCAGCCCACTGTTCACACACTCTAAGCACACGGAATAATGTGTTGAATGAACACGGAATGAATAAGAAGAAAAGGCTGCTGCTTTTCTTCTTCGTTGGAATTAACCCTTTCACTGGCTGCTCGCCTTCTTCCCGAGCCTTGCTGTGCGTGTTGGCCCGCAGCTCCGTGTTCTGGGGCAGGTTGCAGGGGGCCTCCGCGGCTCCACGCGCCTCCCCACCTGCTTCCCACATGAGCACACGACTCATCGGCTCCCTGCCCCTCTCCTGGATTCTCCAGCAGAAGTCTTGGCCCCACCTGGGACTTTGGTGGCTGCCACAGTCTGATCCCTCGAGATCTTGGGAGAGACCTTGAGAAGCACAGACAGGAGGCGCGGCAGCCACTAAGTCACATGGCGGTGTATTGGGGGCTGGGGAGAGGTTGGGAATTTTGAGAGCAAGCAACATCATGGTGGAGACGGTGTCATTGACCGCTAGGTTCCCGGTGGCTGAAACAACCACCCCGGCCACACAGTGGGCACCCAGTGTTTGTTGAATGAATAGATTAGTGCACATACAAACGACATCTGAACGTGACTCCTTTCCATGGTTGGGAGGTAGCCGAGAGAAATGGAGGAGCAGTTTCTGCCCCTCTTCTCGCTGGCTCTCCGTGTGCACCAGCGGCCTCCCCTTCCCTCCCTGGCTTCTGCTGGTCTCTGGCTCCAGGTCCTCTCCCTGTCTCTCCCAGCCACCGCAAGCGACACAGACTCTGCCTGGCCTGTCTCAGCTTGGGTGTCTCCTGGCTCACAGGAGCCCCTGCTGTGAATGAACGTCTTTGAGCGCCTGCCCCAGGTGGGGCTCAGCTGACCACAGCAAGCTGCACCCCCACCCCGCCCCCGCCCCAACACACACTGAGGAAGACGCCAGGAGCCAGGTCTGCTGCCAAGGGTGCTCACCATGCAGGCCCCGTGAATTCCGACTCCCCAGGGCTCACGGCCGGTGAGAACAAGGGCTGGCTGTGACAGAGCCCCGTCTCTGGGTGGGGCGTGTGCTGAATGGAAAGTCAGCCGCCCAGGCCTCGTGGCTCGGCCTCCGTGAGCAGGGCTGTTTTATAAAGTGACTTTTCAGGGCCTTCTCCCTCGACCAGGACCTGGCCGCCGTGCCAGCTCTGCAAAACTGAGCAGGCCTTGTGTCTGCTGGGAAGAAAGACGTGAAAATGAGGGCTGGAGCGGATGCAGGGCCCCCAGTCCAGCAGAAACAGGGCAGCGTGTTGTGCGGCCGCCTGGGGCAGAGCTGACAAGCGCCACATTCATTGCTCAGCAGGAGCTGGCTGCGCGGTGTCACAGCCCTCCTCCGCACAGCCGCGCCATTGATCCACAGTGTCAGCTGTGTAGAGAGGTGGCCCGGGGTGGCCAGGCCGCCGCTTGCCTCGCCAGGGGATCTCTGAATACCGTTTTTCTCATCTGAGTTATCCCTGCAGAAAGCTACATGCTTGTGGCCAGCAATCTCGCACATGTGTGTGCTCTGTAGTCCATGTGACTGGCGCCCCCCACAGGTGTGCAGAGGCACAGCCTTTGTTTGCAGAGAGTGTGCAGGTGCGCCTGGCTCCAGCTCTGTGTCTATATATTGATGCCTGTCTTGATAACTCTGTACTATGTTTGCATGTCTGTGAATGTGCACACCTACTTCAAATGGGCTTAACCCTGCATATTATGTGCGTGTGTGTGTTCTTGTGTGCATGAGTGTGTGTGCAGAGCTGTCTTCCTGAGATGGACGGGCTGCCTGGACTCAAGTCACAACTTCGCTGCTTGGTTGCCATGTGACATTGACAGAGCGACTTGAGTCCCCACGGCCTCGGTTTTCTCACTGTGTAATGGAGGTGGTCACTGTTCTCAACTCATGGGATAGTCATGAAGGTTCATTGAGGCCTCTGCTGGGGCAGGCGTTCAGTGCAATGGTGAAGCCACCATGCAGGACTCCGTGTCCCTTTCTGGAATGCCTGGGCTCCGGTCCAAGCTCTGCTGCAGATCTCAGCTCCCTGTTAATGCACACCCTGGGACACAGCAAGGATGGCTCAAGAAATGGGGTCTCTGCCACCCATGAGGGAGACCTGGATTGAGTTCCTAGCTTGCAGCTTCTGCCTGGCCTGGCCCGAGCTGGTGCACGTATTTGGGGAGTGAACTGGTAGAAGGGATATTCTCTCTTTCTCTCTCCCCTTTGCCCCCTCTCCCCACCTTCAAATAAATGAAAAATAAATAACTTTTTTAAAAAAAATGAGACAACTCCTGGCCCCATGTCAGCAGTTGGTACCATGTCAGTTACGGCTGCTGTCACTGTTGTGGCTGGGCGTGCCACTTCTCGGCCTGCATGTCACTGTCCGTGTGCCTCAACTCCCAATGTCCACCGGGATAGGACCCGTGTCTGCTTTCTCTCTCACTTTCTGAACCAGTGACCCAGCTCCTAGAGTTCTGAGGTGGGACATCGGTAGTGTCTGAAGCTCTTGGTCCCATCAGGGGCTGCTCAGCCCTTCCTGTCCCATGAGGGAGGGTGCAGGGTATCTGTCCTCCTTCAGTCCTGTGTCCTCACGAGCTCTCCTGGGCTTGTCACCCTCTCCCCAAGTCTCCCTCCACTCCACTCACCATACACACGCACACATAGATTTTTCTGCCCTCACTGTGGTTTCCCAGGGCGGACTTAAATAATTCTCCGTGGCTGTGGTCTGGATGGCACAGAGACACAGTCTGATTGTCCCTAACCCAGCAGACAGCTTTGTCCCCAGCTAGCCTCTGGCCCCACAGATAAGTCCAGTGTTTCAGCCATGAGACTTGAGGTCCTGAGCCTGGGTCTCAATGGAGAATTGTGTCTAAATAGGGATGGGCTGAGCCGTTCCCAGGTGGGCATCTGGGTTGAGGGTTTTGTGGCTGGTTACCAGAGGCAGGGCTGGCATTGTGGTATAGCAGGTTAAGCTACTGCCTGTGAGGCCTGTATATAGTTTTGAGTGTTTGCTGCTCCACTTCCCATCCAGCTGCCTGCTAATGGACCTGGGAAAGCAGTGGAAAACAGCCCAAGTGTTTGTGTCCCTGCCACCCAGGTGGGAGACCTGGACGGAGTTCCAGGCTCCTGGCTTTGGCCTGGCCCAGCCCTGACTGTGGGGACCATTTAGGGAATGAACCAGAGGATAGAAGACCTTTCTCTGTGTCTCTCCCTCCCTTTCACTCTCTCTAACTCTGCCTTCTAAATAAATACATTAATAAATTTTTAAAATTTAAAAAGAAATGCTCTCTATTGCCCATTTTTCCAAATCAACCTCAGTTTTCACATCCCCACAGTCTCACCCTGTTGGTCTGCAGCCATGGTGGTCCAGCAGTGCACACTTGGTCTTTTTCACATCCCTGTCCCTTCCCTTTGCAAACACTCTTGTCTCCGTATCAACCATTCAGATTAGTGCGTCACTTTCATTGAGTTGATATACCTCAGTGAATGTTCCCATTCTTGGGTTGTTGAATGTTTAGATTTTGGTTGATTCTTTTAATGATGTTATAAATATCTTTGAACCTATAGCCTGCATTTTTTTTTGTAAGTCTTCTTTTAAAGGTTTGTCTATTTATTTAAAAGAATTCAGAGGCAGAGGCAGAGAAAGAGAGAGAGGTCTTCCATCTGCTGGTTCACTCCCTAAATGGCCACAAGGACTGGACCTGGGCAGACCTGAAGCCAGGAGCCTGGAGCCTCTTTCAGGTATTCCGCATGGGTGCAGGGGCCCACGGACTTGGGCCATCTTCCACAGCTTTCTCAGGCCATAGCAGAGAGCTGGATCACAAGTGGAACAGCTGGGACCCGAATCAGCGCCCTAATGGGATGCCAGCATTGCAGGTGGTGGGCTTTATCCATTAGGCCACAGCGCCAGCCCCTGCATTTTATTTTTGAAAGTTGTTTCCAGAATAAAAGTCTCAAGCAGGGCATAACTGGTCAACACACATTGCATGAATGCGCAGTGCTTCTGGAAGTCATAGTAGTGGATACAGTAATAGTGACGGCCCTCTGCTAACCCTGCATCCAGGGATCACCTGAGTGGTAAGCATGGGTTCTTGTTTACACTTCTCCCAACTCCTTGAGGCGGGCATGTTCCCATTTTACAGATGCAGGAACTGAGGCAAAGAGAGGCTTGCTTCCCTTCCCCGGGGAGCAGGGAGAAGGATGTCAAAGGAAGTCATTGCTTCCTTCCAGGGACTCAGCTGTAGGACACCGCAAGCAGTCACAGCAGAAGTTCCAGGTTTTCCTGGTCAGTTCTGAGGGCAAATCCTACCTCTAAGTATATCTGCCTGTATAAATGTAGGCAGTAACTCAACTTGCACGAAGTCCCTTGTGGCTTTGCATGAAGAAACACTCACCTTGCATTGTGCCGTTCCTGGCAATCTCAAGGCAAAATGGTAGGAGTTGGCAGAGTTGACCCCACTTGCATTTATTCAGGGACTAATGCTGCAGAATGCATTGTTGATGTGGGAGTGCAAGAGAGGGAGAGACCAAGAGACAGAGAACAAGAGGACAGGTGTGAGTCAGCCCTGGCTGTTAGCCCTGTTCAGTCCTCTCTCCCTTCCTCTTCTAGGATTTTTTTTTTTTAATTTTTTTTGACAGGCAGAGTGAGAGTGAGAGTGAGAGTGAGAGAGAGAAAGAGAAAGGTCTTCCTTTTCCATTGCTTCACCCCCCAAGTGGTTGCTATGGCTGGCGTGTTGCAGCTGGTGCACTACACCAATCCACTCCTCCTGGTCTCCCATGTGGGTGCAGGGCCCAAGCACCTGGGCCATCCTCCACTGCACTCCCAGGCCACAGCAGAGAGCTGGCCTGGAAGAGTGGCAACCGGGAAAGAATCCGGCGCCCCGACCGGTACTAGAACCCGGTGTGCCGGCGCTGCAGGCGGAGGCTTAGCCTAGTGAGCCGTGATGCTGGCCACTTCTAGGGTTTTGTCCCCTTCCTCCTTTCAGACCAGGTGCTGCCTCCTTGGATGACCCTTGCTCTAACTCCACACCTTCTTTCTTTCACATGTAGCTTCGCTGAGAACTGGCTCTTTCAGTTGGTGGGTCAGTTGCTTGTCCCTCTTGCTAGACTCTAACTTCTGTGTTGGCACAGGTGCCGTATCTACATTACTCACTGAGGAACCTCGCTCCTGGCACAGTGCTGGGTGCGCGCACTGCACGTGAACCGAATGCTAGCAGCTCTCCTTCCCGGCCACACGGTGTAGACTGAACAGACCATGGACGCCACGAGAAGGTCCTTGTCGTAGGATAAATGTGACCTCCAGCAAGGACCCATTCACTCCAAGGCAGCCTTTGGCGAGGTTTGCTGGCTGGCTTATCTTAGTGCTTGTGTTTAAGGGCTTGTGTGGTCCTGTGTTTTTCTCCCCTTCCCAGACAAATATTTGTTTTATCTCCGGCGGTGTGTGTTTTATTGTAGCAGAGCAGGAGGATGTTGACCTGTGATGTAGAAAAGCAGAGTCTCCAAAGAGATTCTGCCAACGGTTTGAAATTAATAAAGGTGCAGCCGTGGGTGGGGGTGGGTGGGGCAGGGACAGGTGCTGCTTTAAGCGGCTGCCGTGTGGCTGTGGGGACAGTGCTACTTTTCTTTGAGAGGCAGGTTAAGGGGATGAAAATCTGAATTGGCATATCTATAAACAAGTTATTACTTCAGCTGCGAGATAATTTGTGGAGAAAATGCCATTATTTTCCCCATCTAGGTCCCTGGGAGTGTGTGGCTGGGACACAATGCTGGCTACTGCTCTTGCCTGGAGATGCTAAGAAAATCATTGAGTGGGAGAATGAACTGCGGGTTAAAGCCTGTTTGTTCTTAAATAAATTGAGTTGTGTGTTTTCCACGGTGTAATGGAAAGGGAGAAGGGCTTCCCTCCAGCTTGCAGTGCGGGGAGCCCAGAGTCAGCCACACCCTTCCTCAACTCCCAGGCTCCTTCTCCTAGCCCCCGAACCTGCTCAGAAAGGTCAGGGGCAGCCCAGGCCTTGGTTCTGTGTAGGAAGGAGACTCAGAGACAGTCTTGAGAGCCTCAGCTTCCGGCCCTACACTTTCCCGTGACCTTGAGGAAGTCACCTGTCGTGGGCTGAGCTGTGTCCCTCCACCCCCAATTCTAGTGTTGAAGTCCTGGCATCTTGGACCTTAACTGTGTGACCTATTTGGGAAGTGACTGGGTTGCAGGTGTAATTAGTGAAGGTAATGACACCTGGTCTTAGACTGAAATGGGAGGCGATTCCTGTGTGCTCTGTAAACCCCACAGTTAGAAGTACTTTGGTAAGGCACCTGTAAGAAGTGAATGCAACGTGCCCTGGTGGACCTACCATCTGCTATCCCCACCAAAAAAAAAAAAAAAAAAATCAGTACTACCCACTTCAATCTGGGTATCCACCTGTGCTCCAAGGAGCCTTAAGCCTACCATTTACCAGCCTGAATTTTGTCAAAGAGTTGGTGGAACATTTAATACCTCTCCCCACCTCCCCAGAAATGAGCAGGAATTCTGAGACCAAAGAATGAAGAAGGAATCTCCGTGTGAGAACCAGAATTTACTAGGGCAGCTTACGCAGAGGATCCCAGAGCTGGCTGGACAGGAGATCTGAAAGATGTTGCAGCAAGGTTTCCTTCTGTACAGGATGAAAAAGGGGGACTGACTACAGAAAACAGGGAGCCAGAGTACAAGTTTGTGTTGAACCATTCCTTTACACATACTTCAGGAGTTAGCCCCTCATGCATCCTGCTGGTCATGGCAGCCGTATCAGAGTGACTTGTGATAGCACTTACACTTTGTGGTGCCATCAGCTAGGCAGGCAGGTGGCCAGTGTCCTCCTGAGGTCAAAACAAGGGGCCAAGACTCAAGGTGGTGTTCTGATGGTTTGCTGTCACACATCTTTTGGCTGCAGCTACCCTACAGTCTTGCCAGAAGCAATCAAGCCTTATACATCTTATCTTGCCCATGAGATGGCAAGCCCCAGGAGGACACCTGGGCTTCTGCGTCTTGCTTCCAGCAGGTGCCTAATCAGCGCTTGTTAGTTTCAGCAGATTTGCCAACTCTGACCTCTGAGACATGTCAGCTGTTCGTTCCTTATCTTCTTGGAGTTTTAACCTCTTGCCTCGCTGTTCCTCTGGGGCACACACGCTCCTCAAGCTTCATGCGTGCTACAGGGATCCATGACCTTCTGCAAACTGAAAAGTGCCCTAGGAACATGGGAGTGACGACTGATTGTTCTGTTTGCGTGTCTGATGGGAGGCAGTGAGCTAGGGTCGAAGGGCCAGGCCGCTGTCTGGCTTTGTCGCTGTCCACTTGGGCATCTTTAGGAAAGTCTTTTACTCTCTCCAAACCTTGGCTTTCTCATCTGTGAAATGATGATGGCTGTGTTTACTTCATGGGCCAAGAGGACCAAGGGTATGCATGGAAGGCCTTTTACAGCAGTGGGGGTGGTGGCTGTAGATGCAGATAAAACGGGGCTCATGGTGAACTGGGAAAGAGCTAGCCCATCTGACGGAGGCTTGGCATGAACATGACTACGGTTGCCAAATCTTCAGAGGAACTGATGAGTATGATTTATCCAGGTTTCCAGTATTGGCTCAAGTGTTTCATTGCCCCATAAAGTTCATATAAAATAGGTTTACCAACTACTAGCTCTGTGAGCCTGCATCTTGAAGCTTCTAATGTAAAAGTTTTTTTAAAGATTTATTTATTTATTTATTTATCTGAAAGAGTTATGGAGAGAGAATCTTCCATCTGCTGGTTCACTCCCCAGAGGGCCACAATGGCCAGGGCTGGGTCAGGCCAAAGCCAGGATCCAGGAGCTTCTCCCAGGTCTCTTGTGTAGGTAGCAGGGGCCCAAGCACTTGGACCATCTTCTGCTAAGCTTTTCCCAGGCACATTACCAGGGAGCTGGATCATGAACTGGTGCCCATGTAGGATACCGCCATCACAGGTGGCGGCTTTACCCACTGCACCTCAGTGCCAGCCCCGTGGTGTAAAATTTGCTTGTTTCCTTTCTGTTACTTGAGCCTACTGGTCCAAACATTCTCAAGAATTCTGTGAAAAGCAAAAATTAATATCTACCAAGAAAAACTTAAGTTGAAACCTTCCCTGATTGCATCCCTATCGATTTAAATCGGATCTTGGGCTGACAAACCTTTTCAAGACCAGACAGTAAACATTTTGGAATTTGAGGGCCATTTTAGCTCCTTGGCAACTACTCAGCTTCGCCTCTGCAATGGAACAACAGTCAGATAGAACACGTTAGCAAGTAAGTGTGGCTGTGTTCCAATAAAACTTTATGAAAAGAGGCCACCAGCTGGGTTTGGAGCAAGCACTGTGGTACAGTCAGCTGACTCCATGGATGCTTCTTTTGTGTGCTAATGCCCTGAACTTAGCCCCACCTAAGCAGTCTGTTAATAAACTAAGAATAAGCACATTTATTGAGCACTTACTGTATGCCTGAAGCATTCTAAACCCTTCATGTTTATTTACTCAGTTTTCATGGTGAGTGTATGTGGAAGGTTCCATGTCACCTATTTCACAAATAAGGAGGTTGCATCAGAGGGACTAAGCAGCTTGCCCAGGGTCTCCCAGCTTCAAAAGTCAGAGTTGAGCTTTCACACTCTGATAAAGTAGGTGCTCTGCTTCTCGGGTTCACCCACAGAGTGTTCCTCTGTGCGCAGCCCCAAGGTGGGCTGGAAGGGTGCGTCCAGGAATCCCTGTGTGAGTGACAGGTGGTGTTCTGGGTTTTCAGACCTGTACAAGAAAGGGATGGCTGTCGCCACACAGACAGCCACAGTCCGCCTACCACGCAGCCCCAGGCTTTGCCAAGCAGGCACCTTTGGTCTCCTTGCTCCAGGGACTCGGCAGCTGAGTGGTGCAGGTGAGCAGCTCTGGTCTGGGCTTGCAGTGGCTGACTCTGAACATCCGCTTCCCTTAGCAGCCCTAAAATCTGGCGGGTCCATAGCCACATTGATCTCTCTGCCCAGCGTCTTGTGAACCCTCACAGCCTCCCACAAACCAGTGAATTGATGGGAACAACGGGGGGACCCATGTGATCTGGGTCCTCCCCAAAGGGTCCCCGAAGAATTCCATATCAGTATGGTAAATGGATCCCCATTTGAAAAGCCCTCCAGAGATTTCACTCTGCTTGTAGGAGTCCCCCGTGGGAGTCCTCTGTTCTGTGAATGATCTGCTGGCCGCATACCTCCTTAATGAACTTGGTTTCAGTGTAACTGGCTCCTGCATTGTGCTGCACTTCTGTCAACAGACATCACAATACCGTAATGGGTGATGACAATGATTATGATGATTTATGTGGAGTCCTTGGTCTACGCCAGGCACCGTGCCAGATGTTCTCTATCCTTGGTCTCCTTTTAACGCCTCTGTGAGCTAAGTATTGACCTTTTACCTGTAGGTAAACTGAGGCACAGGTAATAAGAGGCACACATGGGACACACTAGTGAGACTTGAATTCAGAAAGTTGAGCTCCTGGGCTGTGGCTCCTGGCCTGCTGTCCACTCTGAGTGTAGCCTTTTTTACCTCTAGAGACGGTGTCCTCCTCCGTGGTCAGACACGAGGGCTGCAGACGTCAGTGAGGACAGGGCTAACGCCTCCTTGTCTTCAGAGAAATCCTCCCCAAGATTTGCCTCCCTATTGGAGTGACTCCATGACACTGGCTTGCTTGAGAGAGGAGAAGGAACAGGCTGGCAGGGCTGGACTTGTGGATCACATGAAGATCATGCAAAGGTCACGCAAAGACACGCACAGACATGGAAGTCAGAGGGACTCGGAGCCACACACCATGACCCAAAGTGCCTGAGTTTCTGCCTTGTTCTAATGAGACTGCTGTAGGCTGGCACTCTCTTCCAAACTCATAGCTTCTAGTTCTGTGTAGCTTAGCAAGTCTCCCTTCCATTCCTTTCTCTCCCATTACTTTTTTTTTTTTTTTTTTTTTTTTTTTTGACAGGCAGAGTGAGTGGACAGTGAGAGAGAGAGAGACAGAGAGAAAGGTCTTCCTTTGCCGTTGGTTCACCCTCCAATGGCCGCCCTGGCTGGTGCGCTGTGGCCGGCACACCGCGCTGATCCAATGGCAGGAGCCAGGTACTTCTCCTGGTCTCCCATGGGGTGCAGGGCCCAAGCACTTGGGCCATCCTCCACTGCGCTCCCTGGCCACAGCAGAGAGCTGGCCTGGAAGAGGGGCAACCGGGACAGAATTCATGCCCCGACTGGGACTAGAACCCGGTGTGCTGGCGCCACAAGGCGGAGGATTAGCCTAGTGAGCCGCGGTGCCCCCATTACATCTTACTATATGAATTTTCAAGAGGCAACAAGGCTACTCCTTTCAGCAGCCGATGTCATCGCTTGCAAGTCTCACCTTCCACAAACCACTAGAACTCAAATACAAGCATGCCAAGTTTGCCACTTTATTGCAAGGAATTCTTTTCTCCATTAGCCGATGACACATTGTTTCTGTCTGCGAGTGCCTCTGAATGGCTGTCCTCTCCGTATGTCTGAGTGGTTGTGTGTCTTTTCTCTGAGAAGATGGAGATTTCTGCTACATCTCTTCTGTTCCTTCCTGGGCCCTGTCCAGATCACCTCTGTACGTGTGTTGTGGAATGTTGGCCTATTCTAGCCTCCATCTCAGGCTCTGCTGCTCTCTTCTCATTACAGGGTCCACACCCCCATTTTTAGGTACTTGGGATGCCAACAGCCCACTCCTTGGGACTGGTTTCTAGCCTGGTCGTCTTGGACTATGGGCTGAGTGACTTCAACAACACACAGTGACTTCTTATCGTTCAGGTGCCAGCAAATTCGGTGCCTAGAGCAGCCCTGTCCTCCGGCCTGTGGGCAGCTGCTTCTGGCTGCATCCTCATGGAGCCAAGAAACTTACTACCCCTACCATCCCTCTTCTTCTTTTTTATTTATTTAAGTTATAGACAGTGAGAGAGAGAGACAGAGAGAAAAGTTTCCCTTCTGTTGGTTCACTACCCAAATGGCCACTACAGCCGGCCCTGCGCCGATCCGAAGCCAGGAGCCAGGTGCTTCTTCCTGGTCTCCCATGCGGGTGCAGAGGCCCAAGCACTTGGGCCATCCTCCACTGCACTCCCGGGCCACAGCAGAGAGCTGGACTGGAAGAGGAGCAACCGGGACAGAATCCGGCGCCCATATGGGATGCCGGAGCCTCAGACGGAGGATTAACCAAGTGAGCCACGGCGCTGGCCCCTACCATCCTTCTTCTAAAGGCTCTCATCTCAGTTTTGAAAGCTCCACTCGTGGGACGATTACCTTCCAAGGCTCCATCCCCATGTCCCTTCACATTGGCGAACACATGAATTTGGGGGACAGGGGCACAAACTTTAAGTCCTTAGTAATTTAAATCCTTCCTCTGCCTCTTAGCAAAGGGTTTCACCTTTCCAGGCTTCTGTTTCTTTGCAGTAAAGTTGGAATCAAAGGGGTTGCGTGTGGGAAAGAATGCAGAGTTCTTATGCGGCTGTCTAGAGGCCTCCATGACCTAACAGAAGCCTGGGGCCCCAGACTAGTGCCTGGCCTGTAGCCAGTGCTCAGGAGAGGAGATGCAACTGTGATAATCACGGCCAGCATGGTGGGGCAGCCTGTGCTGCACCTGTGCCATCCAGCCTTGTGGCCACCAGCCAGTGTGCGGCTCTTGGGAGCACTTGCCATGTGGTTAGCATGATGAGAAACTGAATTCTTAATTTTGTTCCATTTTAGTAAATGTAAGTTTAGAACCTGATGCCCACTTCAGCTGTTGCAAAGTTTCTATGAATATGTTTGGAAGCTGGCACTGTGGCATAGCAGGTAAAGCCATCGTCTGCAGTGCCAGCATCCCATATGGTCTCTGGTTAGAGTCCTGACTGTTCCACTTCCAATCCAGCTCCCTGCTAATGTATCTGGGAGTTCAGGGGAAAATGGCCCAAGTGCTTGGGCCCCTGCACCCACGTGGGAGGTAAGGATGAAGCTCCTGGCTCCTGGCTTCAGCTTGGCTCAGCATTGGCTGTTGCAGCCATTTGGGGAGTGAACCAGTGGATGGACGATCACTCTTATCTCTCTCTCTCTCTCTCTCTCTCTCTGTCTCTCACTCTGCACTTCTGCCTCTGCTTGTCTTCAACTCTGCCTTTCAATTGAATAAACAAACCTTAAAAAAGAATGTATGTTTGGAACAACTTGGGCCTGAGAATTGTGGTTGGATATTTTTACTCTTGGATATATTTACTCTAAATATGAATTGGGCATTTCTGATGAAAATTTAGCATCCAAATTGCAATACACTGTAATATGAAATACACCCTTGTGCCCTGCCTTTTACATTCACCTGCTCACCTAACATAGCACAGCCTTAGTTCCTCCTGCTGGGTCATTTGTGCATTCAACAAGCATTTCTTGAGTGCCAGCTCTGGGCAGATGTGAGTGTGCAGGATGAGGATAGCAATAGTAAATGAGACACAGAGATCATACAGACAAAAAAAAAAGTGGGAAAATGTTAACATATGTATTTCCTGTGGAATTAAAATAGGACAGTGTGCTGAGGAGGGTGGTCCCGGGAGAGCCCTCTGAGCCGGTGATGTGTGGCCTGAGAGCTGAAATGACCGGAGAAGCCATGGGAAAACCTGGAGGAGAAGCTGTGCAGGTAGAGGGAAAAGGGCTGAGGCATCAGAGGGAATGGAAAGTTCTAGAAACAGGACGTGATGAGTGCAGGAGCAGAGAGGAAGCCTGGTGTGACGTGAGCTTGGGAGACAGCCATGGGCAAGGTCCAGGGCTTGGGGTGAGAGGTTTTGACTTCCACTTCCGGTAAACAGGGCCATCCTGGAGTGGCGTGTTCCATTGGTGCTTTGCCATTTCATGAGATTTATGATTTCACAAAGAGCCTTCAAGCAGCTGAATGGGGAAGGGAACCCCCTCCCCCAGGAGTGAAAGGCTGTTGGGATCTGAGATGACCGTGACTTGCACTCACCATGCTGGTGGCCAAGGGGCGAGGTGGACACAGTCCTGGCCACTTGTGGGTGGGTAGTGGATTGTCTTGGACATGCCAGTGAACTGGACATGGGCTGTCTAAAGAGTCAGAGAGGTCGAGGGGGACTGCTGGACGGCTGGCTGGGGTGCGAGGGGGGCCAGTCTGCCTGCTGGCTGGGGTCCTGTCTTCACATTGCCTTCAGCCCTGCGGTGTGGCTTTAGTTTCCTTCTTCCTCCGTGAGCTTCGCTCCTTCTCATCTGACTGTGGAGACACAGCCAGCGTCGTGTTGGCTCCGTCTGTTCAGAGCGGGGAGTGAGGCATTCCTTCTCTTTCTTCTTGGTTCAAGGCCCTGTTTTCCTTGTAGCACGCCCCCCCCCCCCCGCCCCTGCCCCCGCCCCCACCACCAGCCTGTCTCTGCGGAGGGAAATGATGTTCGGATTAAGAGCAGATCTCTTAAACCTGGAGCTGACTTCTCTGGCATTTCCCCCTCTGCGGGGAGTTGCTGCAGATGCTGAAGAAATGGGGGCGGGGGTGGGGGGTGGGGGGGAGACATGACTTAATTGTATGCAAATGAGAAGCGATGAAGCCAACAAAGGGCACGACCAGAGCCTGTAAGAGAAAACACCTGACACGATTCCATTTCCTGACTTAAGGCTGGAAATGAATTTCTACTTGTCTAAAAATACCTCAAGAGCTGGGTGGCGGCTTCAAAAGCCCTTGGTAAATTTAAAACAGGTTTGCAGTGCTGCTGATTGTAGCGGAGGGTAAAGAGTTGGTCGGATTTTCTGCTGCCCCTCTGGCTTAACTCTTTGTTTTCCGCCCTGTCCTCTTTGATGTGCACAAGGATCTGGTGAGTTGCACAAGGGTGCTTCAGAAAGTTCACAGAAGTTAGGCATCATGAAAAATAATGTGTGGATTTTAAAACTTTTTTTTTTTGCACTGAGATATAGAGTTTATATTTTAATTCCATTTTTTACGAGCTTTTTGAAGTCCCCTTGTTTTCCCTTTTAACTTACCAATAGCCAGGGATGACATGGAAGATGTAGGCTCAGAACCCCTCTTCAATGGAGGAGGTGAAAATGTCCTGGTGCTGAGAAAAGAGTGAGTGCCACGTGACTGGCCGAGACCCCGTGCTTAACTGGCTCAACACGGGGGTGCTCCCGGACTACGTATTTATTTGCAAGCTATCTCCAGGATGTCTCTACCCCACTCCCTGTCTTCTGGCTCTCCTACTCAGGAAGTAAACAGTAATCAGCCCAGAGAAAAGCAGCTGGCACTCACCGAGTTTGTCTTACACATTCCATGTGTTACTGCATTGAATCCACGCATGCGCACACCCTCGTGAGAAATGGCAGTGCCGACTTCCACCGGAGCCTTGTGCTCCTGCAGAGCAGCAGAGGTGCCTCGGTGAGACAGTGAGACGTGGCTACAGCTCACAGACGCCCCTTGTTTCCCTGGACCCTCCAGACTCCCCCTAGCTGACCTGCTCCTCTGTCAGGACAAAGCGCCTAGGGACAGCCTCTCTCCTTCCTGCAGGCCCCTGTACTCCAGCCCCTTCCTGACCCCAGGCATTCTCCTGTCTGCCATGGGATCACCCCGCCCTGTCATGCACTTCCTGGTGCCTGGTTTCCCTGGCCCTGTTTTCTCCGTCCTTTAAAAGAAAATGCCTTTTATTCCTGCCCTTTGAGCTGCTGGCGGAACCCTTGAGATCTGAAGGTCAAAGCATTCTCCCTCTTGGGATACTCCCTCTCTTCCCTTTGCATCGATCCTTTCTGATAAAGTCTCTCCTCCCTAAATCCGCACCTGTCTCATTTATCTCTTTAGCTGGTGTGTATTAGGTGTGTCATTTGCCACTCTGCAGAGGAGCAGGTTGGGCCCAGGGAGGTGGTAAGGGGTCTCACGGGGCACTCTGGTTTGTTTGAATCCAGAGCCTATGCTGGCTGTGAAGGCTCTACAAGTATTCATGAGTTCTGGACTCTACCTGAAGTCCATCAGTGTGCCTGTGATCCAGGTAGAGACAAGACACCTAGGCATGGCTTGGGCACCGTCTTTATTTTAAAACTCTTGGAAAAACCTGTGCAAGGTGTCGCTATTTTGCACACACCTGTGCACTGACTAGTTGCACCCTCAGGAGAACAGCAGTAGGGGTTTGCAACAAACACAGACATCTGGATATTGAGCTTCCGGCCTGGGCATAGGGAAAGCTGTTTGGACCTGGTTGGGCTGGACCTGCTCCCTGGAGACTGGGTACGGAAATGGGGGTGGCAGGACTGGCTTGTTGGGGATCGTGGGGGCAGAGATGTGCGAGGGTGTGAAAGAACCGAGGGCAGGGCCCCCAGGGCTCTGGTGGCCTCCCCTGCCACGCTGCTCACTCAGCTGCTTCTGTGGGCAGTGGGGAGCCGCTGCAGGCCTTCAGACAGGAGAGCGCCGTGATGAAAACGATGATAATAATGATCGCACCGTAACAGCCTGCTCCTCTGTGCTTCCGTAGCTCCTCTCCCAAGGTGCCCTTCTCCGAGAGCTGGGAGGGCTTCACAGATGTTACCTAATTAATCACTTGCTCTTCCCCACCGAGAGAGGTGGGGGGCAGCTAATAGCCCCATTTTTCAAGGGAGGAAAACGAGGCAATGAGACGCTCTCGGCTAGCCATGTAAGGCCGTGTCTGCCTTGCTAGGAGAGACCCTGCACCGAGTTCCTTCCTCTCTGTACCTCCTGGCTTTCGGAAGTAGAGTTGCCCAGGACAGACTGGTCTGCTCTCAACATGTTCTGATGCCAATGCCCATGCCTGTTAAGGTTGGAGGAGGGCCAGCGCTATGGCATAGTCAGCTAAGCCTCTGCCTGCGGCGCTGGAATCCCACATGGCTTCCAGTTCCTGTCCCAGCTGCTCCTCTTCCAATCCGGCTCTCTGATATGGTCTGAGAAAGCAGTAGATGATGACCCAAGTGCTTGGGCCCCTGCACCAGCGTGGGAGACCCGGAAGCAGCTCCTGAATCCTGGCTTTGGATGGGCCCAGCTCTGGACGTTGTGGCCATCTGGGGAGTGAACCAGAGGATGGAACACCTTTCTCTCTGTCTCTCCCTCTCTCTCTGACTCTACCTCTCAAATAGATAAATAAAATCTTTTAAAAAAAAAAAAGAATGGAGAAGACGGCTCCAGACATCCAGCTTTAGAGATGCTGGAGTGTGGGCTATTGGCTGGGGCTTCCCACTCCTGCCTTGTTTCCCCTTGCTCTACCCACACACATGTTTTTCAGGGCATGTGCCATCCTTTCTTGTATCTGTGGACCTCCTCAGCTGATACTCTGCGTTCTTGTGACGGAGACGCTATCTCTTAGATGAGAGAGAGAGAGATCTTCAACCTGCTGGTTCCCGCCCCAAATACCTGCAACAGCTGGGACAGTCTGAAGTCCAGAGCTGGAAACTCCATCCGGGTCTCGCGTAAGTGTGGCAGGGGCTCGGGCTCTGAGCCATCACCTGCCGCCCGCCAGGGCGTGAATTGGCAGGAGGCTGGAATTGAGAGTGGCGTCAGGACTCAAGTACTCAAGGGATGTAGGCCTCTCAAGTGACATCTTAACTGGTGTGCCAAATGCCCACCCCGATCCTGCCTTTTATAATTCAGCCTCTGTGCCTTGTTCCTCTGCACGGACTTGAACATTTTTCTGCCATCCGCTCACTGTGGGCCAGTCGCCTCTCCTCTCTCAGTTTGAGTTTCCTCGTCTGTAAAATGATGATGGCAGTTATCCCCGCCTCATTGGGTTACTGTGGAAATGAAGTAGTGCATGTCACAAGCTCAACAGTGCCTGCCGCACTTGTGACAGTTAATAAATTGTCAGTGCTCTGATAGTAGGTTCTTAAACAAAGGGAGACTGGGTTGCTGCCCTCAAACTAGCGCATGGGTCCAGGTGCACCTGTTGAGTGCTATTAACATGCAGCCAAAATACGGAGAAGGAAATGGGTTTCTCCTGTTGATGTTGATTATAATTGTGAGGCAGTACTGCCTCCTGTTTCCTTTCTGGTTGGGTCTGCTCCTGCCTTTGCCCTGGGGTTCCTGGGGCCCTCCATCTCTGCTCAAGTGTTTAGTAATCCATAAACAGGGCTTAAGCTGCTATTTAAAGTAACTCCACTGTTAATCCTTGTGTCAAAGCAAATCCTTTTGGAATGTGATCGACCCTCCCCCAGCTCCTCCCTTGGCCTCCCATTGTGTAAATTCAGGATGTCCAGTCTTTTCTTTTAAGGTGGGGTCATCTGTGGATTGAGAGTTGGAACTGGGAGATAGGTGGGATCTTGTGCAGCCCAGCCTCCTCTTTGAGGAGACAGGAGACTGAGCCTGGAGAGGCGGGGGTGCTTCACCTCCCGGTGGTGGCAGAGCCCAAGCCCAGCCCCAGTCTCCAGAAGTGTTTTCCAGCTGTTCTATAAAAGGCATGCTTTCTTTTCAGTTTTCATGTTTTTCTTTTGTTTTGCAAAGGTTCCTCTTTTCATAAATAATTCTAATACAGACAGCCCTCAAAGTTGAACTCCCTCTGGGCCAGCCACTGTACCCAGCAGTGGCCCTGAAATAACTTTCTGCGTGTCCACTCAGGAATCCTTTGCCATCTGCTGGCGAGGGTGCCGCTGTCACTGGTTCTGTTCCAGTGGTGAGGAGGTGAGGCCCAGGGCTGGTCAGCTCACCGGTCTGAGGCCACACTGCTGGCAAGCGATGGTCAACGCTGATGCTCATCTGTCGGGCAGGTGGCTCTGTCCCTTAAAAATGCTGCCATGAAGTTTCATTTTTTAAATAAAACGTCTTATTTTCAACAAAAAGGGAGTTGGTTGAAGAAAATACTAAAGTTATAGTATAGAGAAATAAGACAAAAAATAACGATTCTAGAGTACCAGCTTTGCACATCTGGAAATATCACA